>NC_143556.1:61860375-62011250 GCF_054136105.1 Typopeltis vanoorti
TAGTAATAGTAGTATGCATTGTAAAAGCGTAGTAGTCAAAATTCTGTATTAACGTTACTATATGTCGGTTTACCTCATCTTATCCTTCCCCTCAATTTTTCCCCTTGTTTTGATATAGCTAATAAAAAAATTTGATTGCACCGTGTCTTTACAATTGATTAGAAATGCAAATTCAATTTAGCTTCTGTGAATGCAAATTGAAAACAAAGATAAATTTTGATTTTTTTTTTTTTACTGAAATAATGCAGAATAAGAAATTACTATATAAGGTTAAAAAAAAAAAATCCTTTTGTTTCATCTACTCTACCATACAATACCTGTCTGTCTGTTACCCACCACCTCATCCATGCCACCAACCTCATATCCAATTCCATTTGCTCCAACTTATGTAATAATTTTCCATGCAGTATTCTGTCAAATGTCTTTGCAAAATCCAGCAGTATCATAGTGTAGTCATTTCCTTCATCCAATTCCACTGTCACCTTATTATAAAATTTGTGTCTCTATATGTCTGGGATTGTTGTTCAAGTATTAGAGAAGTTGGTGACGATTAGGATTCAGAAATGGGTTGATAATAGCAGTATTATTTATAATGGTAGCATGGGCTTGTTAGGTAGTTTGGGCTTATTATGTTTCAATAATTTGATTACGTATTACAACAAGGTGACAAATTCATTTGATAAAGGAGATGTATATATGTATACAGTGGTATACTTGGATTTTTCAAAGGCCTTTGATAGACTTCCACATGACACATTTCCTATTTCCAATAGGAAAGTGAAACAGATGGGATTAGTCATATCTCCTTGTATTCACAAGGCTCTATAAAGTTGCATTCCCTCAATCTCTCCTCATATCTGACATTCCATAGACCTGACACTAATTTAGTAAACATTCTCCAATATGTCCTCATCCCACTGTTAACCTGGTGATTAAATCTATGAACCATATGTGGCCTTATGCAGGAAAACCATAACCTCTAGTGGAGTGCCATAGGGATCTGTTTTGGGAACATTACTGTTTAACTTGTACCTGTGGCACTCCACTAGAGGTTATGGTTTTTCCTGAATAAGGCCAACTTATCTGGAGATGTGCAGCTGTTTGCTGATGATGCAAAGTTGGGAATGGCAATGAGAAGTAGAGCAGATATTGTGGCCTTGCAGAAGGATATGAACAGACTATGTGAGTGTGCAAATGATTGGACCTACTAGGTAATGTTGCAAAGTGCAAAGTCTTGAAATTTGGTAGACAAGGTTGGGATGCAGAGTATACAATTAATGAAAAATTTTTGGAAGAGGTGGAGGAGATGACAGATCTGGGAATGATGGTGGACAGAAATTCATATTTAGGGATCACATTGCTAAAATTGTAAAACATTCCAAAGGATTATGGAAATAATGAGAAGGACATTGAATGCAGAAGCAAAGATGTTATTATTTTCCTGTATAAGACTTTGATCAAGCCATATATGGACTACTGTGCACAGATTTGTTTGCCTGGTTTACAGTGGAATGAGGATGTGGAGAATGTTTACTAACTTAGTGTCAAGTCTATGGAATGTCAGATATGAGGAGATTGAGGGAAAGGCTTTGTTTGTGAATACAAGAAGAGGGGATATGACTGAGATATATAAGTTGGTGAGGGGATTGTTACCAGATTAATGTGGAGAAGTTATTTCATAGAGTAGTGGGAGGCAAGGGTAGAATTAGAGGCTACCCATGGAAGATGTTTAAGGAGGGTGGGAGCAAGAGAGTGAGAAGCAGGTTCTTTGTATGGAGAGTGACTGGAATGCAATGCTTGAAAGTGTGGTGATTGCAGAAACTTTAAAAGATCATCAAGGCACAGTTCGATGATCATTTGGCATAACAGTATAGACCTCCTGCAATAAGTCCTTTGACTCAATGGAGGTCAGATAATATTAATAATAATAACAAATGTGAATAAATTACTGAGGCAGAACCTACCTTTTACAAAAAAATGCTGCTTTCTAGAGAATATCATATTCCTATCCAACCATTCCTGAATTTTACTTTCAACCAACTTTTCCCCAATACTTTAATCACCACTCCAGAGATACTAATTGGTCTGTAATTTGCTACTTCTATCTTGGAGCCACCTAAATGTAATGGAATTATCTTACTCTCTTACCACTCCCTTAGAATCTTGCCAGAGCTGAGACAGATTAAACAACTTCATCCGAGGCACTGACATTTCACTTGCACATTCTCGTAGCTCATGAGCTGACATAGCATCCAGGCCCACTGCTGTATTCACAGTGATATTTTGCAATATACTGAGTACCTCCAGTTTGTTTACCTCAATTGTGACATCAGTAACTGAAAGTCACCACCTGGATGATATACCCTAACGAATTGATCACTTAATAACCGAACTATTTTTTCTGCTTCTGTCACTTTCCTACTATCAGCACTGAATAAAGTTATTTTTCCATAATCATTCTTCTTTCTCTTACTTGCTATGTATCACAAATGCATTTGGATTCACTTTAGTCTGCTTTCTCTCAAAATCTGATTTAGCCTTCCTTACTATACTTGTTTATATTCCTTCCACAATGCTTCTTTTTTTTTTTTTGGCAGCTCCTGCTTTATATTGTTACTCATCCACTTAATCCCTACTTGGTTGATCCTCCTGACCATGAGTATGTTGCATGATATTGTCTCGTTCAAACAATCCCAGACCACTTCCCATGCACTAATGAGTACTTCTTATGGCATAGACTGCTCCAAGTTGACTCCTAAGTTTGTCATAATTGCTAGCTTTGTAGTTCCACATAAACCCTTTCTTGATGGAAAATTCTACATGTTGAGCAACCTCTCAGAAGTGACCAAGACTGCATGGTCACTTTCCCTGATTGGAGGTTTCTATTGTGGTTATAGATAAGATCATTTGATGCTATTACCAGATCCAACATGCTCAAACCCCTGGTCCTCTTTGTCACATGCTGTTTCAGGAAATGATCCCTTAAGAACTGTATAAATTCCATTTCCATGTGCCCTTTCTTTCTTCCAATCTATACCCCCCCCCATAGTTGAAGTCTCCCGAGTGCTTGGCCTGCACTCGTTGTGCTAATCTGCTAATACACATAATCCACTTCTTCTTCTTCTTCTGGACCCCAGGTTCTATAGCAGCAATCAATATATTTTGTCCTATTGGCCTTTATTTCACACCAGACATCTCAAATGAACCATTTCCATCAGCTCTACAATCTGTCTTAACTTCTATTTTTTGTTAGTTGAAGTTCTTCAGCTATCATTAATAATACCCCTCCTCCTCCTGCCCTATTTCCTCTATCTTCTCTGAAAATACACTATCCATTACACTCCACCACTGTCATTACATCATTCTCTAAACTAGATCTCATTGATATCAATAATTTTTGGCCAAGTTGAGTGAACCAATATCGAAAACTCCACTCCTTTATTTCTGATACTTCAGGCATTCGTGTACATACATTTCAACATTCCCTTGGGCCCACAATTACATAATGTCATCACCTGTCCATTCAGATTCAAAACCTGGAAAACTGTACCCAGCTCTTCACAATCATTCTTGCACTCACTGATCTACCCCAGAGATGGCTATTTCCTTACAGTCAGTCCTGCACTCACACTCATTTGTCCCAGGGGTGGCTAGACACATGCTTGATTACTTTCCCCTTAATTTCTCTAGTTACCTGGATTTGTGCTTCCAAACTCTCACTGTACAACTGAGCAAGTAACTCTATACACCTATTTAAATATTAGGCTGAATACTTTATTATGGCCAAGTAACTTGACTTTTGTTAACTTAATTTTATTTGAATATAGCAAGTAGCTATCTCCTGAGTTTGGTATGTCTGTCACTTGCATACTGCTAGACTATCTGCCGCCTATAGACATTGACATGTTCGGGTTGGGGTTCAAGAAACTGCACAATGTTCTTGATCTCACAGTGAGAGAACAAAGATGTTCTCTCATACTTCCTGTAAGTGTATTGGTGAATGTGCCATGTATCATGATTGGTTCCTCAATCATAATGTAATCTGTGTGGGTAGAAGGAATGCATTTGTTTAAGGATATATTAGAAACCAAACCAATAATTAAGGAGAATCCTATATTTGGTAGGTATATCATCATCATCATCAAATTCCTGTGATGTACCCTCAAGGGGTGTACAGGATATGACAGTACTACATGAAAAAATTACATCATTACTAACTTCCTATCTACAATTTTCCTCCAAATCAGTCTGTTACTTGTCAAGACTCCAACATTATCAGATCTTATATTTCTATCGTCTAAGGCACTTTGTACCGTATCAATCCACCTATATCTTGGTCTTCCTCTAGGTCGTTTTCCTGCCAACCTGGCAGAGAACACTTGTTTTGCTAATCTTTCCTCTCCCATTCTATTTAAGTGACCATACCATCTGAGATTAGCTCTGCTAACGCATTCCTGGATGCTGACAATGTCAAGTTCTTTCCTAATATCCTCATTTTTAATATGATATTGCCATTGATGCCATCTGTTCACGCCTCTAATCTTTCTCAGGACTCTCATATCTGCGGTCTCTAGTCTTTGGTCAAGTGTTTTACTTCTGACCCAGCTCTCAGATCCATAAGTTAAAATTGGTTTGAACACAGTCTTGTATACAGCTAATTTAGTGTTCCGACTAATTTCTTTCTTATTCCATATGAATTTATTCAATTGACTTCCCACGATACCAGCTTTGCTGATTCTGTTGTCTATTTCTATATTTAGTTTACGATCTTCAGTAAAAATTGTGCCTAAGTAGCTGAAATGTTTTACTTGTTCCACAGGTTCTCCATTCACAACACAGTTGACATTTTCAATGATTTTGCCTATTTTCATTGTCTTTGTCTTTTTATTGCTGACCTTCATACCATATCTATTACAACAGCTATTCAATTTAGTCAGAGAATCTTGCAGACTTGTAGCAGATTTGTTTAGAAGTATAACATCATCTGCATAAAGCAAAGAGCTGACATTAACATCTCCAATTTTGATATCAGGTTTAATACCACATTCCTTCATAATGTGATCCATATAGATAATGAATAACAGAGGGGATAATGTACATCCTTGTCTCACACCAGATTTAACATTAAACCATCTTCCTGTACTTCCTTCAATTCTAACTGCTGACTCACAACTCAAATAAAGACTAAGTATTGCTTGATATAATGCCCCATTGACACCATATAACTGCAGCGTATTGAATAGCTTCTCTCTTGGCACCTTGTCATACGCCTTTTCCAAATCGACAAAACTTAAATACAGATCTTTGTTATATTCCCATGCTTTCTCGACTATTTGTTGTAAAGTGAAGATCTGATCCTGACAGCCTCTATTTGGCCTGAATCCAGCTTGTTCTTCACCAAGCTTTTCTTCCACAATTCTTCTCAACCGTTTCTCAAGTATACTTGCATAGATCTTTCCAGGAACACTCAGTAGGGAAATACCTCTGTAATTCTCACATTCAGTTTTATTTCCCTTTTTATATATGGGTACTATGAGAGCTCTACTCCAATCATCGGGAATTCGTCCCTCTGTCCAGGCTTTCTGAACTATGTGCAGTGCAGCCACTGTAAGACTCTTATACCACCATACTTCAACATTTCTGGTCGAATATCATCTACTCCTGCTGCCTTTCCACATTTCAAGCCTTTGATGGCTTTTTCTACTTCAAGTATGGATATGTATTCCTGACTGCATGCCTGGTCAGTGTTTTTTATCACTGTGCTGTCATCACTGCTTGTTTCATTTAGCAGTTTTTCAAAGTAATTACTCCATACTTCAAGGATATCTTTTTCTCCTGTTTTCATTTCACCTTTATCATCTCTAACTCCTTTTACAGTACTCTTTCCTCCATTCCTAAGCTTCTTCAACAACCTCCAGAATATTTTGACACCTTCTTGATATTTATTTTCTATGTTCTTGCCAAAGTCCTCCCATGACTTTTCTTTAGCTAGTTTTACACAGTGTTTAGCATTCTTGCATTTGTCTCTGTATTCTCTATGAGCACAAGCTGACTTATTTGACAGGAACTTTTGATATGCTTTCTTCTTTTCATTCACTGCCTCTTTAACTTCCTGTGTCCACCAGGGCGTTCTGATTTTTTTATCCTTGCACACAACCTCACCACATGCCTCTCTGGCAGAATCAATCAATGTTTCCTTCAGAGTTTGCCACTGAATCTCCAAGGTTTGATTCCTGTTCTCAAACTCTTTCATTTTCTTTTCAATAATATTTCTGTATTTTAGTCTACAGTTCACATCTGAGAGCTGCTCAACTTTTATTCGCTTTAAAACTTTCTTACATGTTATTCTTTTCAATATGAAATTCAATTTTATCCTGCTCAAGACTAAATAGTGATCACTTCCAATTTCAAATCCTCTGTACACTCTGGTGTCCTGCACCAGGGAGAAAACATCACTATCAACAATAACATAGTCAATGAGACTTTTCTTATTCCTAGCCTCTTCTCTCCATGTGAATTTGTGCACATTTTTATGTTGGAACATGGTGTTAGTAATAACCAGTCCATGTCCTGAGCAGAAATCCAACAGATATTTGCCATTATTATTAGCTTTGCTCTTTTCTCCAAATTTTCCCAAAATATTTTTGTATGTCTCACAATCATTTCCTACTCTACTATTTAGATCCCCAACAAGGACCAACTTTTCCTTTTTCATTGTGTCAGTTGCTTTTTCTAAAGCCTCAAAAAATTCCTCCACTTCTACCTTAGTAGAACCTTCTGTGGGACCATAGGCACAAATAAGTCTCATTGTCCAGTTCCCCATTCTCATATTTGCCCACATTACTCTACTTGAGACTGACTGCCATTCAAGAAGATTAGCCTCGTATTTTGTGTTGAATACTATGGCTACTCCTTCTTTTCCTTGATTGTCATTGCCTGAATATAACATTTTGTATTTATTGCTCAGAAAGATCTCACCAGTTTTGGTTTTTTTTGTTTCAGTCACCCCTATTATGTCGATCTGGTACTTATCTAATTCCTCAGCTAGCTCCATTTCTTTGCCATTCAGGCTTCTTACGTTGATAGTACCGATCTTTAACTCTGGTGATGTTGAGTTGGGGTTTGTTTTCAGATTTATTTAAATTACTAAAAGGTGTAAATATGTGAACTAACATTAAGAAGATATGAGCCACATAAGAATGATTAGCAAATATAAGGGAAAGAAAGAACAGGCATAAAGAGAAATGCTTTCATTACAGATAAACAAATTACTAATATTTTACAGCTGTGATATTTGTGTGGGGAAAGGGGGGGATTACATGTGATCCTATAACCTTGCATTTATGATGGGTATAATTAAAAAATAAAATAAAATAAAATAAAGAAATTTGTTTGTGAAATATAAATAACTAACCCATAATAAACAGTGGCTGTATATATTGGTAGCTTAGTAAATAGCTATAGGGAGAGGTATATCCAAAGACCTAATAATATTGATCGGGTAATTCATCTATGAGGGTGTGCTGAAAAGTTGTGATAATTACCACGAAGAAATTGTGGTAGAACCATGTAACTCATGCATTATTCTACATATTTCCAACAAAGTGTTATTCACTTGCTTTAATATCAGTTGCTTTAATAATTTTTGTTCTAGGTGTTTATCAGAACTTTTAAGCTCACCTACAAAGGGGAGGGGGGGGTGGACTGAAAAGAATTACAAAGGTTATAATTCTTGATTTTCAAGAAAATGGAACAAAACTGCATATATCTGAAACTGTAGCAATCAAAATTAATAGTATTGCCATAAATATTCATCATTCAATACAATTTCTGAAATTTCGCAGCTCAACAATATTAAAATCAACCCCCAAACTCGCAACCAATCATAAGACTCCATGCCTTCTGATACCAACTATATACAGAGAACCATCATTCATCCTTTTTTTCCTTTCACACTTCTATGGATGACTATAATTTGAAACAGTTCCACTCTGTAAAGGTTCATTCAAATTTGTTTACAGTCATATTATGGTTATTTCCACAATATTGGTCAGCTAACTTAATTTCTTGATTTAGTTCTTAGAAAAAAGATTCTTACCTTTCTTTGCCAATAGCATTGTTGTGTCCCATTCTTGTTTATTTATATATTTCCCTTATACTTTCCTTTATATATCTTATCCTTTTTCTTCGCGTATCGTCATCTCCGTTGTACTATAAATCTAAGCTTTTGCTCCTCTTAGTATCCTAAAACATTTATTTTTTAAAGCTGCGCCATTTAGGATATTTAGTTTATAAAGAAATTTAAAACAAGAAACAAATTCCTAAATAAGTCTAGAAGTGAAATAATCATGCAGTCGTAACCTTGATCTTGTAACTTAACCCCCCCCCCCAGGTTCGTACGTTATAACAAGCAGTGCATTGAATGGCAATCTCAGACAATTGAATATTTGATAAGCAAAAGTTTATTATACTCATAAATACAATACAATACATTAAATTCTAAAAACTCCAATTCAATACTAAATTAATACAATGTTAATAAGCCTAGTAAAATACAAAAATGAAAATTTTACATTAGCACATGGGATAAACTGTTATGCCTCCACAAAGGACTCTACACACACAAGATAAAGGGGCTTTCCCATCAATGATTAAGTTATCTTAAATCCTTCAACTGTTTAAGCATAATAATATGATATAATAACTCAATTAGACACAACTGGATTATACACATTAATTTACAAGAGTTATGTGGGCTTAGCAATTCCGTTGCTACAATGAACGCCACGTTCAATCCTTTTGACCTTTCTTGGTTAAGGGTAAATTACATATACTAGTATCAATACACACTATCGCTCATTCAGTAATACTGATCAACTAGTTCCCCTCTTTCTCTATACTATTAAGTGAGCTAAAGTCCTAGTTCAACTCTCATTCAAGTCCTTCAAATTGCTTAGTAATACGAACTACAATTACACCATATTAAATTAACAGAATTAACATAAAATCTTTCGCAATACCGTTTGAATCTTCAGGAATCGCAGACAAGTAACTAGACGTTACTTGTCTGCGATTCCTGAAT
Organism: Typopeltis vanoorti; assembly: GCF_054136105.1. Classification (NCBI taxonomy): domain Eukaryota; kingdom Metazoa; phylum Arthropoda; class Arachnida; order Uropygi; family Thelyphonidae; genus Typopeltis; species Typopeltis vanoorti. The sequence continues at coordinate 61,869,458 of NC_143556.1, forward strand.
AAAAACTCCTTCTGTAGTGGGACATATTTGGGGTACTTCGGATCGTGAGGGCCATCTCAGTTGCAGCACATCAGGCTTCTTCTAAGGAAACATGATCTATCTGCTGTTCTACAGTCATCAGATTTGCCATGAGGATATCCACAATTTCCACTGATAGTCTCCTTCCTTTAGACCAGGGTTGGCTTAGTATGTGGTAAATACCTTTCTTCCCCTGACCATGTGGCGTCCTTTGTTCTCAATGGTAGGAAAACTGGACCTAAATCCCACTTACAAATATTCCATGTCATGGCAGATGGAGGGGACTCCTGACCATCACTCAGGAAACTGCATAAGGTAACCTCCAAACAAAAACTGGCAAAAGACCTTGGGGGGGGGGTGACCCTAACCCTTTTATATTATGACCATACTGGCACCTCCTGCAATTAATTTTCTCTCTCCCCCCCAACATTAGGATACATTTATCGTAACCTGTCAGGGTGGCGTCTCCCTTTTCCATCTTTCGTGGGCAGTGTGCACGCGACTGACCCACAGCAGTGTCTAAATTGGGGACCTTGGACTTTACTTCGGTTCTAGGTAACTCTATGAGTCAGCTTTATCAAACTCTATCAGCTCACCTATTTTTTCTAAGAATTAGCATAACTTACAATCTCTTCTATAACAAGTATAACAAGCAAGCCTTTTACATGAAAATTCTTATAACTAAATACTGTAAATTAATTATCTCATTTTTCTAATATTATTCAATCAATGTTCGTATATGAGTTAACAATTATTCTTTTCAATATATTTATTTCATTTTATACTTAGATGCAAGCACGATTTTCTTATTAAGGTTTCTACTTGTTAAATTGTAATCAAGTAAATTCTCTTATGAAGTTTACAAAGATCACAAATTTAACAGCATGTTCACTTACAGCATTTTTATTCCCTCATGACCTCATCTTCTCATAAGATATTCTTCCCAAAGTCTATTATTTTATTAATTTAAACCTGCTTTAGATACTTATCTTTTATGCCTGGATTTATATTTTTCAAATAGTTTTAAGTTCTCATTAAGATAACTTATCAAAATTTTGTAAGTTTTCATACAATTTCATTTCCTAATTTTTAAATCTCATAAGATGCTTTCATTTTACCAATTTATTTTAAAAGCATGGTTATGGTTATTTCCACAATATCTTACACCTTAATTCTATATAAATTGTAGCCAAAGAGTATCAAATAGGCTGCTTTGTTATTAAACTAAAATCTTACTAATATATTTTTATGTTTGATCCAAACAAATCCAAAACATAGACATATTCTTGTATACATCCTGAATGGCATATTTTATGAAATCCCATTTAGGCAAAGAGGGATTTCAAAGAGGGATTTGGGGGCTGAAAAGTTCTGATAAACACCTAAAACAAAAATGATATTAAAGCAACCGATATAACAACTCATATTTCTCAACAGCGTTACAACATTGCTGCATCGTTTGCAATCCTCTGAGAAAAAGTGGTTATATAAGTTACTTTAATCTTGTATAAAATTGCAAAACATTATGAATTATGTATCTCTACAAATAGTCCAACTGAAGCAAGTCCTTCAAATTGCTTAGTAATACGAACTACAATTACAGCCATATTAAATTAACAGAATTAACATAAAATCTTTCACAATACCGTTTGAATCTTCAGGAATCGCAGACAAGTAACGTCTAGTTACTTGTCTGCGATTCCTGAAGAAAAACTCCTTCTGTAGTGGTATAGTTCAACAGAACTGATATAGTTCAACAAATTCATTAAATCTCCAGGATTAATTTGTGTACAGACAGGTAGACAAAATGAGTCAAATTATAATATTTTGTAATTACACATACAAAAACTGAAAAAAAAAACCACTATGAATTACAGCGTGTGCACACACACATACACACATTTAAACTTCCCAAAGCTGTGACCACATGTTATTACTGTTCATTTAATCAGACATGCATTTTATTAAATGCACTGTCTGATTAAAGAATAAATTTCTCCACCCCTGCTCTTCCATATATATATATATATATATATATATATTTTTTTTTTTTTTTTTTTTTCTCTCCAGGATTCAAGGATAAAGAGGGAATCTGAAATTGGAAGTAATCATCACTTAATTTTAAGCAGAATAAACATGAATATCATACTGGGAAAAAAATGTAAGGAAGTTGTTAAAGTTGAGCAGTTGAGTACAGCTCACCTTTACAGGTGAGCTATACATCCCACTATACTAACAATATTGAAGAAAACATGAAACGTTCAAAATCAAGAACCAAACCTTGGAATATCAGTGGTAAATTCTGAAGAAAATTGACTCTGTGAGGGGGAGGGGAGGGACATGTAGTGATGTCTGCAAGGATACAAAAAGCAGAACTCCATGGTGGATTCAAGCAGTTAAAGAGGCAGTCATCTCCATTCATTCACCACTCTCCAAGTGAAAAATCTAGTCCTCACCCCCCCCCCCACTAACATTCTTATTCAATTTCCAGGGATAACCTCTTGTTCTGCCTACTATAGAGTGAACACTTCCCCTGCATCAATCCTATAAAACCCTTTAAGGAACTTAATTTTTTCTGTCATATCCCCTCTTTTTTGCCTATCAACCAACTTCTGCAATCCACAAACCCTCAATATATCCTCATAGGGAGCATTACCCAGACTGCTCACCATCTTGGTTGCTTGCCTCTGGATCCTCTCTGTTATGTTCTCATTCCCTGACCAGATTTGAGCAGGTCTGGTCCAGATAGAAAAGATAAATGTCATGAAGGCAAAATTCTGGAGGTTATTGAAAAAGCTTAGAATGGGAGGAAAGAGGACAGTAAAAGCAATAAAAGATGACATGAAAATTGAAACTCAAAAATTCTGGATATCTGGAGAATATTTCTTTGAAAAAATGTTAAATGAAACAAGTGGTGACAGAAAATATTCAAGAGAAATGCAATCAGGAGCACTTGAGAAAAACTATCAAAAGCTTGAAATCTGGGAGTAATGAAGTGCATTACAGTGGCTACAGTGCATAATTCAGACAGACTTAACAGAAGGTTGCATTACAGATGGAGTAGACTTCTCATAATACCCAAATGCGTAAAACGTGAAATAAAACTGAAAATTACAAAGGAATTTCTCTAACAATGTTCCAAGATGCATAAAGATTATGCAAGCATACTTGTGAAGAGGCTAAGAAAAATGTATGCACAAGAACAAATTGGATTCAAGATAAACAAAGCTTGTCAGAATCAGATTTTCACTTTATGACAAACAGCTAAGAAATTGTGAGAACAATTTCAGGCTACAGATCTGGACTTAGTTTGCATATCTAGAAAAATAGCATGTGACAAAGGGCCAAAAAACAAAACAACAAAAAAAAAAACTGTTCAGAATGTTACAATGATATGAAGTAAATTGAAAATTATATGCAGCAACATATAGTCTATATTTAAGATGTAAATCAGCAGTCAGAATTGAAGTACTGGAAGGTGGTTTGATATAAAATCAGGTATAAGACTAAGGTGTACTCTATCTCTGCTCTTATTCATCATCATCAATTTTCAGTAAAGTAAATATGGAAATAGAATATGCAAAGCTGATATCAACAACAAAAAAATACAACAGGTGGTATCTTCTTTCTTCTATTTCAAAAAGTTTGGTTTCTTTTTGGACAGAGGGTGTACAACCTGAGGTGGACTTGTTATAGTTACAATTTGGGGTTCAGTCAAGTCTAGATGTCTGTGAATCATTATATATATCACTGATGTCAACATTTATGCCATAAATATAAGTGAGATCAATGTAAAAGTGATCTTTGGTATTTTTTGTGTGTGTGCGCGCAAGTGTATTTGGAATGGTTATATACTGATACCTAAGGTTACCTACCACTCACATTGCATGAAAATGAAAGGAGGAAAAGGTAGGGGTCATCTATGATCTAATGGGTCTAGATACCTCATGACCATGGCTGCCATTTGATAATAATTCTAAATAACCAAACTAAATATATATAACTAAACTTGATCTAGTATTAAAGTAATTTAGAGTATATCCATCTTAATCCAAAGTATATGATGCAAAGGATTAAATCAAGACAACAGGAACAACTCTGAATATACTTACTAGATCATAAAGGGATAGACAACACTGGTTTTAAATTATCTCATTCATCTTGCAAAAATAAACACACTAAGATGATGCTCAGCTAAAAATTCTAACATTCTGAAACTTACTGGTTTAAGTGGTATGAAAATAGGCACACCTCCTGCCATTCTTGTCATTGGTTCATAGCAGTCAAAGAAGGGTTCAATAATTATTACCTATATATATGTGTGAAGAGAAAATAGGACAGAAATTTAAAAAATATTTCCTGAATAATTTTTTCACACAAAAAAAATATTTTTATAGCTTTAAGAATATAGTACATATAATGAATCATTAGACTTAAAAAATTATATATACAGGGTGGTTCAAAATTCCACATAAACTTTGAGGGGCGGCAGAGAACATCAAAATCAACCATATTCACATAGGAAAACATGAACGGAAGCGCCACCCGAAAGTGATAGGTGGCGCTGTTTGCCAGCGCTCCAGGTGAGCAATTGGGGCTTCCTCATTCAAGCTTTCGATGTCGTACTAAGAACATGTGTCATTTTACGAATGCTGAAATGGTAGACATGCACCTCGTTTATGGGTTAGCTGACGGTAATGGACGAGCCGCTGTACGAATGTATTGCGAAAGGTACCCAAACAGACGTGCACCGCATCACCAAATGTTTGCGCAATTGCATCTGATTTTGCATGCCTATGGATCATTCAGGGATCACAGGCATGATAGTGGGCAGCCACAATCGACGCGAAATCCCATTATGGAAGAGGAGGTGTTGCATTCAATGGACAATAATCCAGAAACAAGCACACATGCCATTGCCTTTGCTATAGAAGTATCTCGATCCAGTGTATTGCACGTTTTGCACTCTGAGTCCTTACATCCATTTCATCTGCAACAGATCTAGTTACTGATGATTGTGGGCAGCCACAATCGACGCGAAATCCCATTATGGAAGAGGAGGTGTTGCATTCAATGGACAATAATCCAGAAACAAGCACACATGCCATTGCCTTTGCTATAGAAGTATCTCGATCCAGTGTGTTGCACGTTTTGCACTCTGAGTCCTTACATCCATTTCATCTGCAACAGATCTAGTTACTGATGGCCGAAGATTATCCCCGTCATGTGGAATTCGCACAGTGGTTTCTGCAGAAAAGTATCGTAAATGAAGCTTCATTTACATTGTGGTGATTGAAGGGATCTTCGATCACCACAATGCTCATGTGTGGGCCCATGAGAACCCACACTCTGTGCAATCACATGCTGCACAACAACGCTTCGCCATTAATGTATGGGCAGGTATCGTCGCTGACTGTTTAGTCGGCCCATACCTGTTACCAACCTGACTCGACTCCCAGAAGTATCGGACTTTTCTGGAAAAAGTTCTGCCAGATTTACTGAACAATGGTCCAATGACTGTGCATCAGCAGAAGCGGTTCCAACACGACAGGGCTCCAGCCCATTTTGGCATTTCTGTGCATCAGTATTTGGATAGGTCCTTTGTGGCTCAATAGATTGGATGAAAAACTATAAGAGTTTCGGCAGAATAGACCGTTCTGGAATAGATTGTCACTGCTTTTACGAACCTCCTATCATTGTTGGACTTCTGCTGACAGGATGAGACTCCCCAGTCTTTGGAACAACTGGACACAGGAACCTCTTCGAACCTCCTTTACTACGAGTTTCCCCTGTCATGAAAGGTTTGCTTACACTTGAATCTGTTGAAACTTTTATAGCTTCTATATTTGGCACGAAACTCTTATAGTTTCTCTATTCGGCTTTGAAATAATGTTGGATTCAATACCCACTTAATTTGAATAATTTTGCATCGCCGAAGTGAAGCCTTTTGTGATGTGACACCTTTTTTGACAACTCATATGGTAAAGTATATAAGTTCTACATCACTACAACCTGAGTATTTATATCTGGATTTGGCTCCCATTGATGAGACCTCAAAAAAGGTCAAAACCAGTGTGGGTAGTGACCCCACCCCCCCCACATGATGTATAACATCATACATGTCCTCTAGGAGATGTGTTTTACATTATGGGAAATACTAAGGACAGTGATCAGAGCTTACACCTCCTTTACTACGAGTTGCCCCTGTCATGAAAGGTTTGCTAATGCTTGAATCCACCGAAACTTTTATAGTTTCTATATTCAGCTTTGAAATAATGTTGGATTCAATATCCACTTAATTTGAATAATTTTGCCTTTTGGCTCTCTTTTTTTATATAAAAAAGGAAAAATTTATTAAATAAATTTTTCCTTTTTTTATTAGTAAATATAATACTGAAAAATACTGAATACCGAAGTGAAGCCTTTTGGCTCTCTTTTTTCAGTATTATATTTACTAATAAAAAAAAAAAATTAAGAGAATCCCACTAATAAAAGGCTATAAACATGTGGTACATTAGTACCACGAGTGGAGGGTTAGATAATCCTTTGAGCCCTGTTCTAGCCACTGAAAACACAGTACTCTTCCAAACCACTTTTAAGTCTTTCAATAAGTAGGGTGATGATCTCAGACTCAGCAAATGAAATTCATCTGCTAACTAAAATTTCAATACTATTCAAGAACATAAAATTAACATCATGCAATTTTTAAAACCCATTTCTTTAAATTTATATATTGTAATACATGTGAATATCCACATCATACGTACTTCATCTCCAGGATTAACAAGACCAAATATAGTACAATATAGGGCTTCATATGCTCCTACGGTAACTAAAATTTCTTTCTGAGGGTTTATGTCATGACCAACTAATTTGGAATATAATCTGGATAATGCATTGACTAATCTTGGATGACCCTAAAAAAAATAAAATAAGTGCATTAATTAGAAAAGCTAATAAACCAAGCTGAGTTCAGCATCATACAATACACACACATCTATATTAACATGATAAATCCAACACTGAAACTTAAATAAATCCAACACAACAAATCTGAAAATAAACCCCAACTCAACATCACCAGAGTTAAAGATCGGTACTATCAACGTAAGAAGCCTGAATGGCAAAGAAATGGAGCTAGCTGAGGAATTAGATAAGTACCAGATCGACATAATAGGGGTGACTGAAACAAAAAAGATCAAAACTGGTGAGATCTTTCTGAGCAATAAATACAAAATGTTATATTCAGGCAATGACAATCAAGGAAAAGAAGGAGTAGCCATAGTATTCAACACAAAATACGAGGCTAATCTTCTTGAATGGCAGTAAGTCTCAAGTATATCTCAAGGAAAAGAAGGAGTAGCCATAGTATTCAACACAAAATACGAGGCTAATCTTCTTGAATGGCAGTCAGTCTCAAGTAGAGTAATGTGGGCAAATATGAGAATGGGGAACTGGATAATGAGACTTATTTGTGCATATGGTCCCACAGAAGGTTCTACTAAGGTAGAAGTGGAGGAATTTTTTGAGGCTTTAGAAAAAGCAACTGACACAATGAAAAATGAAAAGTTGGTCCTTGTTGGGGATCTAAATAGCAGAGTAGGAAATGATTGTGAGACATACAAAAATATTTTGGGAAAATTTGGAGAAAAGAGCAAAGCTAATAATAATGGCAAATATCTGTTGGATTTCTGCTCAGGACATGGACTGGTTATTACTAACACCATGTTCCAACATAAAAATGTGCACAAATTCACATGGAGAGAAGAGGCTAGGAATAAGAAAAGTCTCATTGACTATGTTATTGTTGATAGTGATGTTTTCTCCCTGGTGCAGGACACCAGAGTGTACAGAGGATTTGAAATTGGAAGCGATCACTATTTAGTCTTGAGCAGAATAAAATTGAATTTCGTGCTGAAAAGAATAACATGTAAGAAAGTTTTAAAGTGAATAAAAGTAGAGCAGCTCTCAGATGTGAACTGTTGGCTGAAATACACAAAGATTATTGAAGAAAAAATGAAAGAGTTTGAGAACAGGAACCAAACCTTGGAGATTCAGTGGCAAGCCTTGAAGAAAACCCTGAATGATTCAGCCAGAGAAGCATGTGGTGAGGTTGTCTACAAGGATAGAAAAATCAGAACTCCATGGTGGACACAGGAAGTTAAAGAGGCAGTGAAGGAAAAGAAGAAAGCATACCAAAAGTTCCTCAAATAAGCTTGTGCTCTTAGAGAATATAGAGACAAATGCAAGAATGCTAAACACTGTGTAAAACTAGCTAAACAAAAGTCATGGGAGGACTTTGGCAAGAATATAGAAAATAAATATCAAGAAGGTGGCAAAATATTCTGGAGGTTGTTGAAGAAGCTTAAGAATGGAGGAAAGAGTGCTGTAAAAGGAATTAGAGATGATAAAGGTGACATGAAAACGGGAGAAAAAGATATCCTTGAAGTATGGAGTAATTACTTTGAAAAATGAAACAAGCAGTGATGACAGCACAGTGGTAAAAAACATTGACCAGGCATGCAGTCAGGAATACATATCCATACTTGAAGTAGAAAAAGCCATCAAAGGCTTGAAATGTGGAAAGGCAGCAGGAGTAGACGATATTTGACCAGAAATGCTGAAGTATGGTGGTATAAAAGTCTTACAGTGGCTGCACTGCATAGTTCAGAAAGCCTGGACTGAGGGACGAATTCCCGATGACTGGAGTAGAGCTCTCATAGTACCCATATATAAAAAGGGAAATAAAAGTGAATGTGAGAATTACAGAGGTATTTCCCTACTGAGTGTTCCTGGCATGGAACACTCAGTAGGGAAATTAAGATCTATGCAAGTATACTTGAGAAATGGTTGAGAAGAATTGTGGAAGAAAAGCTTGGTGAAGAACAAGCTGGATTCAGGCCAAATAGAGGCTGTCAGGATCAGATCTTCACTTTACGAGAAATATTTGAGAAAGCATGAGAATATAACAAAGATCTGTATTTAAGTTTTGTCGATCTGGAAAAGGCATATGACAAGGTGCAAAGAGAGAAGCTATTCATAATAATCTACAGTTATATGGTGTCAATGGGGCATTATATCAAGCAATACTTAGTCTTTATTTGAGTTGTAAGTTAGAATTGAAGGAAGTACAGGAAGATGGTTTAATGTTAAATCTGATTTTTTTGATTAAAACATGATATCAGAATTGAAGATGTTAATGTCAGCTCTTTGCTTTATGCGGACGATGTCATACTTCTAAATAAATCCGCTACAAGTTTGCAAGAGTCCCTGACTAAATTGAATAACTGTTGTAATAGATATGGTATGAAGGTCAGCATTAAAAAGACAAAGACAATGAAAATAGGTAGAATTGTTGAAAATGTCAACTGTGTTGCTAACGGGAAACCTGTGGAACAAGTAAAACATTTCAGCTACTTAGGCACGATTTTTACTGAAGATGGTAAATTAAATATAGAAATAGACAACTGAATCAACAAAGCTGGTATGGTAGGCAGTCAAATGAATAAATTCATATGGAATAAGATGGAAATTAGTCGGAACACTAAATTAGCTGTATACAAGACAGTGTTCAAACCAGTTTTAACTTATGGTTCTGAGAGCTGGGTCAGAAGTAAAACACTTGACCAAAGACTAGAGACCTCATATATGAGAGTCCTGCGAAAGATTAGAGACGTGAACAGATGGCATTAATGGCAATATCATATTAAAAACGAGGATATTAGGAAAGAACTTGACATTGTCTGCATCCAGGAATGCATTAGCAGAGCTAATCTCAGGTGGCATAGGATGAGGGTATACTTAAATAGAATGGGCGAGGAAAGATTAGCAAAACAAGTATTCTCTGCCAGGTTGGCAGGAAAACGACCCAGAGGAAGACCAAGATATAGTTGGATTGATACAGTACAAAGTGGCTTAGTCGATAGAAATATAAGATCTGATAATGTCTTGACAAGCAACAGACTGATTTGGAGGAAAACTGTAGATAGGAAGTTAGTAATGATGTAAATTTTTCATGTAGTACATCCTGTACACCCTTTGAGGGTACATGTCAGGAATTTGATGATGATGATGTTAATTCCAAGTGAAATTTTTCATACCATCCCAAATGTGAGAACAGCATTCTAATGATAAGCAAATTGGAAATGTGTACACAGTAACCAGAAAAGTACAAAGTAAAGTCCAAACTGGAAAAGATCTCAACCAACTTACAAGAACAAGGTACTTTATATAATCTAGACAATGAGAGAAGAGAGGAGCTGATCTTTGCAGAACGGATAATGGTAGAACGTTTCAGGTAGGGCTTAAAGGCTAACGACCTGGCTATTTTTAAGATGTGTCCCAAATGTAGGGGATGGTGATGGCATTTCTGAAATCCTTCTGAAGGGCAAGGATTGATTATTTTTTTAATTCTGTAAGAACTGTAGCCATTAAACAGAAAAGTGTTGTATATGTGGGTGAGTTCTTGAAAGAGAGATTCCACTGGAAAAGATTTTAGTCTCTATTGTTAGAGTTTTAATGATGCCATATTGTTGAGAGTTTGGGGGGGGGGAGTGTGTATACCCGTGTGAATGGGTTTTCTGTATACAGTGAAGAAGAGGTTACCATTTGGAAGGCATGTCACTAAGATGTCTAGGAAGGATAAACTATTGGTATTTTGCATTTTCCATCATAAACTAGATTCTTAGATGTAGACTATCGAGATGATAGAGGAATCTAATGTGTCTGGGCCATGAGGCCAAAAACATCAATTACATATCTTAGCCACATAGAATGTTTCAAGGGAGTAGGGCTAAGTCTAGGGTTCATTTTTCAAAATTTTCAATGCAAAAATTGGAAAGTGCAGATTAGAGTGGGGAACCCATAGCAGTTCCCTATGCAAATTTTGTTCCTCCAAGAAAAATAACTAAAAGTGATGGTGAAGGAAAAGAGATATCAGAAGGATAAACATTTTTTAAGAGTCTTAAGGTGTCATTCGATAGAGTATTGGAAGTATTGTTAGAGAGGTGACATAAAAGCTTAATCTATATATCTGTATTATTTCAAGTTAGACTTTCAATGGAGGTTTTAAAATGGGTGGTAAGAGAGTTTGCTAGCTGTTTTGACAATTTGTAGCATGAAGCATATCAATGGCATCTACTATAGGTCTTGGGGGGGGGGGAGAGAGATTGGTTTTGGGGATTTTAGGTGAACCATATATCCAGGGTGGGACAAGAAGCAAAGAGTTTGAGTTTTATTTTTGTGATGTCAGGGACCCAGAAAGATACTTTTTAAGTATATTATTTTAATTCTTTAACCTGCATTTTGATGGGATCATACTAGTCAGATGATGGTAGAGCAATCTTGAAGAATAGTATCCATTTTTTTTTGTTTATATTCAGTGGTATTAAGGATAACTGCGACATTATCCTCATCCACTCTGGTGATGACAATACCTTTATCTTTTCATAACTTTCTGAGAGCAGCAAGTTGTCCAGAAGATATATAGATAGATAGATTGATTGATTGAGTATGTGTGTGTGTGTGTTGTACTTCCTGAAGATGTCTCAGTGACAGACAAAATACTAGAAGCATTAAAATAATTTTTAATCCCTTCTTAGTGATCACTCCATTAAACCTCCAACATGATGTCCACCCAGCACTTGGGCCTTAACAGATGGATACCAAAGTAGAAAAGAATATCAAGTTTTTTGGAAGCAAGAAAGCCATGGATGCGATTTCTAAATTTAATTTTCTATCTTCACTAAAAATTGTGCCTAAATAGTTGAAATATTTTTACTTTTTTTCTAGGTTCTCCATTGAGAATGCAATTGATGTTTTCAGACCTATTTTCATAACTGCAAGAAAATCATCAATAAAAAGAAAAAGACAATAATTATTCAATTTATTTAACAAATTCTGTATTTTATTTATTTAGGCGTGAACCTGATGCAGATAAAGTAAAGAGTCAAGTTTGGTATCTCCAATTCTGATATCAGGTTTAATCCCAATGCTGTCATTCATAATACATTCCACACAAATAATTAATAAGAGCAGAGATAGGTTGCACCTTTTTCTTGCATCTGATTTTACATGACGCCATTTTCACCTACCTCCTGCAATTCTACCTGCTGACTTACAAGTCAAAGACACGTTATGTATTATTAGTAAATAATACACAATGACATGACATAAAAAAAAAAGAAGAAAATATCTGACACATGGTGATTAGTTAGGCAGGAGTGGGAAATTCAAAAGTCCTGAAAAATATGACATTATTTAAGGATGATGATCTCTAATTCATTTTAACCAGAAGATATATAGATCAGTCATATGGATCAAATAGATCGAAAATATATGCTTCACATCCATATTATTTTTCCATAATATCCAATGGGTATACTCACTTCAATTGGTACTTCATATTCATGTAATTATGGACATATATACACATCCAGGTCAGTACATCACAAAATTGGTGGCTAATACATCACAAATAATACAAATACATATCAATACTTGAAGTAAAAAATTCATCAGAAACCTGAAATATGGAAAAGCAGCTTGTAAATGATACAGGACCAGAAATGATCAAATATATAGGTAATTTACAGTAACTGCACTGCATAATTCAGGACTGTTTGAATTACTGATAACCAGAGAAAACCTGTGTGTTTTCCTGCACTAGTGATGCCATAACATCTTCATTTATTGATCACACTGCCAACTGTTGATTTTGGATGCTCCAGTTGAGCGGCAATGGCACGTATGGACATGCTACCAATATGACAGCCCACGATGACACTTCTCTTGAAGTCACTGAGTGTACATTGTGTTACCATACAACCTGTATTCAACTGCTACTATGAAATACTGCTCCCTACTATCTGTACACCAGTTTTTATGTTATTAAAAAACCTGAAAAACTTCAAATAAGAGGGAAGGTGTCCTAGGTTCGATTCCCGTCGGTGATGTGAGGAGCTGAAGGATCTTCCTCAGCCATAGCCAAGTTAGCCAGTCTTGGGCATGGACAGCAGGGTTTTTTTCCCCAGTTTATTCTGGGGGTTTTCATCCCGCAATGCAGGCAAACTGGCCTTGAGAACTCAACACTACAGGCCATAGGATACACCGGGCCATAAGGCTGACCACCTTATCCTGTAAACGGAGTGAGGTCCGATGATCAATGGACCCTCGACACCACAAGGTAAAAGAGTGTATAAGGAAAATGAGATGAGATGAGACTAGTATATACATTAAAATAAAATTTTAATATACTTCAATATTTCGCCAACGTCACGTTGCCATTTTCAAGAAACTTGAGAACAAGACACGTGCACACAAGCACAACAATCAGTAAGTGAAATGAAGCAAGAAGATGGTGCCCCTAGAGGGCAATGTTGGTATTCTTGGGCAATTGGGCTGAAGGTCTTCTGATGTAGGTTTCCCAAATTTGAGGCAGTCTCATGCAGCCAAATTTGTTGAGGTTTAGATTATTTCTTAGGGCTGAAGCTGATTCCATGAAAAGCCTTTCATATTTGTATTTACTACAGTGTATTATCTTGGCTTTCTTCCACCGAATTCTATGGCAGGTATCCAGCGCATGGTCCGCAAGACCAGAGTGGCTGTATTGGTGAAACCGGATATAGTCCTTGTGTTCTGAAAGTCTGATATTTGCTGTCCTGCCTGTTTGCCCAAAGTAGGACAGCTTACACCTGCAAGGGACCTGGTATACAGTAGGTCTGGGGGGGGGGGGAGTTTCGTGGAATCAGCTTCAGCCCTAAGAAACAATCCAAACCTCTACAAATTTGGCTGCATGAGACTGCCTCAAATTTGGGAAACCTGCATCAAAAGACCTTCAGTCCAATCACCCAAGAATACCAACACTGCCCGCTAGGGGGAACCATCAGGACTTTGGGAGAAGTAACAGCTTCTTGCTTCTTCCCCACTTACTGTTTGTTGTGCCTGCGTGCACCTGTCTTGTTCTCAAGTTTCTTGAAAATGGCAAAGTGACATTGCTGAAATATTGAAGTATATTAAAATTTTATTTTAACGTATATACTAGTTAACGTTGTAATTTCCTTAAATTACTTAGTAAAAAATGCATAACCAATGTCTAAGCCTTTCCACGAGTAAAAGACAATTAAAATAGGCAGAATCATTGAAAATATCAACTGCATTGTGAATGGAGAACCTATAGAGCAAATAAAATATTTCAGGTACTTAGGCACAATTTTTAGTGAAAATGGTAAATTAAATATGGAAATAGACACCAGAATCAACAAAGCTGGTATAGTAGGAAATGAACTGAATAAATTTATATGGAATAACAGAGAAATTAGCCAAAACACTAAATTAGCTGTATATAAGACAATGTTCAAACTGATTTTAACTTATGGATCTGAGAGCTGGGTTAGAAATAAAACACTTGGCAAAAGACTAGAGACTGCAGATATGAGAGGCCTGAGAAAGATTAGGGGCATGAACATATGGCATCAATGGCAATATCATATTAAAAATGACGATATTAGGAAAAAACTTGACATTACCAGCATCCAGGAATGTGTTAGCAGAACTAATCTCAGGTGGTATTCAGTCACTTAAACAGAATGGCCAAGGAAAGATTAGAAAAACAAGTGTTCTCTGCCAGGTTGGCAGGAAAAAGACCCAGAGGAAGACTAAGATATAGGCGGATTGATATGGTAAAAAGTGCCTTAGAAGATAGAAATATAAGATCCGATAATGATGGAGTCTTGACAAGTAACAGATTGATTTGGAGGAAAATTTTAGATAGGAAGTTAGTAATGATGTAAATTTTTCATATAGTACTATCATATCCTGTACACCCCTTGATGATACATGTCAGGAATTTGATGATAATGTATAGGAATACCTCGATCATCGCGGTTTCGATTATCGTGATTCTCGATTTATTGTGATTTGTAATTTGATCGAATTATCGCAGCCACGAGATGTAGCCCACTACATATGCAACCAGTTCAAGTTGCCACTCTCCAGGTATCGCTCTCTTGTAGCACTTTAATTTTATCCAATGCCGCCTGCTCACCACTCACCAGTAACTGTCCGCCTTTGCCTGAAGTACATGTGATGTTTATTTCTCTTCTTATTTACCCCTACAATGAATGCAAAAAGAAACAAAGATGATATCAAGGTTACAGCTATCAAGAAGAAATGTAGAGTGATCAGCTTAGAAGATAAGTTGGATATGATAAATAAGTATGAAGCAGGAATAACCAAAGCCAAAATAGCAAGAGAGTACGGTCTAAATGAATCAACTGTTCGCCATATTTTAGACCATGCTGCGAACTATAAGCAACTAGGACAAAGTGCATCGACCTCATCTAGGTCCCAAACTATGAGAAACGGATGTCATCTTATGATTGAAATGGAAACGCTATTATAAGTGTGGATAGAAGATTGTAACCAAAAGAGAATTCCTCTCAGTCAAATGACTATAAAAACAAAAGCATTGAATTTGTTTGAAACTTTACAAAGAAAACATTTAGAAAGCAAAAATGATTCAGCGTCAGTACTGGAAGAAACCTTCTCTGCAAGTTCAGGGTGGTTTGATCGGTTCAAAAAGCGATAGGGCATTCATAGCGTTCATGTACAAGGTAAAATTGAAAGTGTCGATGAAAAAGCAGCAGCTAGTTTTCCTGGTGAATTGCAACAGATCATTCAAGAAGGAAATTATACCAAAGATCAGATATTAAATGCTGACGAAACAGGCTTATTAAGGAAAAAAATGCCCACTAAAACATTTTTAGCAAAAAATGAAAAATCACAGCCTGACTACAAGGTTTCGAAGGAGCGTGTAACACTTTTACTATGTGGCAATGCTTCTGGAGATTACAAGATGAAGCCTCTCTTTATTTATTGTTCACAAAATCCTCGCCCGCTTAGAAGTTTAGATAAAAATTTTCTCCCTGTTCATTGGAGATTTAATAGAAAAGCTTGGATGACAAAAACTATTTTTGATGATTGGTTTAAAAACTGTTTTTGTCCTGAAGCTGAAAGGTACTGCAAGTCATTAAATCTTGATTTTAAAATCTTGTTGATACTAGATAATGCACCTAGTCATCCAACAGCACTGAATGCTTTGTGCGAAAATGTAAAATTTATTTATTTACCACCTAATACCACTTCCATCATCCAGCCAATGGATCAAGGTGTAATCGCATCCTTTAAGGCATATTACCTACGAAGAACTTTTTCACAAGCAATAGAAAAGACTACAGCAGATGAAGCTATGACCTTGACAGAATTCTGGAAGGCATTCAATATCAAAAATTGCATCGAGAATGTCAAGGAAGCATAGTGTGAAGTAACCTCTAGCAACCTGAGAGTGGCGTGGCAAAAGATCATTCCTCATTGTGCAAATGATTTTAAAATGAAGTAACCCGTGTTATCAATGACATAACTATGCTTGGCTTCGATCTAGGACTAAAAAAAAATTGAAAAAGGTGATATTCATGACCTGCTTCAGTCACATGATAAGGAGCTGGATTATGAAGACTTAATTAACCGCGAAAGAGAACGTGCTTACGATGCTCAAATCAATGATAACGACGAACAAATTGACGGGCATCGAAGGAATTTACCCTCAAAGAAATGGACAACATGTTTAGAATTGCTGAAAATTTTAAAGAAAAAATCTTGAATAATGATCCTAATCTCGAGCGATTAATGTAAGTTCATCAGGAAATTGAAAATTCCATCCGTTGCTACCGAGTTTTATACAAGAAAAAAGAAAGAAAAATTCCACCAGACAACTCTACACCAATTTTTATCCAAGAAAGAATGATTGTATGTACTGTATGTACTTCTTATATATAAATAAAGATTAAAGAATAATCTTGTTTTTCTAAATGAACCTTCATTTTTCACTTAACAAGTTTAACACATTTCTTTTTTACTTCATACATAAAAATTTGTTTAAATTAATAATTTACATAAAATAGATTTGAAAAATCCTTGGCAATGATCACCCATTTTACATACATTATTTATCCCAATTATCACAGTATTTTTCGTGGCAACAATAACCGCGATAATCGAGGTATTCCTGTATTATATATATATATATATATATATATATATATATATATATCACTGGCATGTATTCAGGGTGAGTTAGGTGTGCAGTGCACACCCACAGAATAGCAACATCACGGATATATTTTTGAATTTATTCCTGTTAAAGAATCACCTAACTGTTTCCTGGCTTCGCGTGATTCCTAAAATTATACGATACACTAATGCTCCTGAAGAAGAC
Source organism: Typopeltis vanoorti (assembly GCF_054136105.1). NCBI lineage: Eukaryota > Metazoa > Arthropoda > Arachnida > Uropygi > Thelyphonidae > Typopeltis > Typopeltis vanoorti. The sequence goes on from NC_143556.1 coordinate 61,886,748, forward strand.
ACTTTATAATGCATAAACATTGCATCACCTTCATGTTAATAGCCAAGGTGTGTGGTCACAAATATGGACACCTTTGAGCCCTTTGAACAGATGTATAGATGCCGAAGCACATCAAATTCTTAGCATTCCAGTGGTTTTTAAACCACCCAGACAGCGAGGCAGGGTGTGGATTGCAACAATAGCACCCGAGAAATCAGTAGCTGTGACTGATTATTGTGTCAACCAATACAACTGAATGTTATCATTTGTCGTGAGTTGCTATTTTTGTTTTCTAAGTTTCATCTGTTTCGTGCACACGAAGTGTGAACTGACGTAGTAGGAAAGTTTTTATATATAATATAAACAAGTTTTTAATACATAATTTTCTATAAATTTATAACTTTCTAGCCCATATTTACAATGGGAAAGTGTTGAAGATCTACTGAATGTTTTCTGCTAGAGATTTTTGTTGATTGTATCATTGTGGTCGAAGGAGGTAGGCCCTGTCCTCCTCTTCCAAATTTACTATTATATTTACCTTTGAATGAGTCAAATATACCAACCAAATATAGCATTCTCCTTCACTATTGTTTTCTAATACATCTTAAAACAAACACATTGTCCCCCACTCTATGCAATTCTGGTTACAATTAACTGATAAATTAAAGTATTGAAAGTTATCCTACAATTAACTGCATTGACCCAATTAAGATAAGCACTGATACATCAATAAAAATGCAATCATGCAATCAAATTGAAGTGAATTTTGTAGTAATAAATAAATTCCATGTGATGATACAGCGTTCCCCCTTTTTAAAGGAGTTCATGGTACCATCTAGTCCCCCCAAATTTTATTTGGGCTCCGGAACCGGCATAGGCTGACGAATCAGGTCAGTATTCCTGACAGTAATCCGTGTGTGTCCTCGCACCGGTTTGTCTTCTTGCAGGATGAAAAACACCAGACAAACTGGCAGGAAAAAACCCTGCTGTCCATGCCCAAGACCAGCTAACTTGGCTATGGCTGAGGAAGATCCTCGAGCTCCTTACATTGTTGACGGGAATCGAACCTAGGACACTCCTTCCCCAGGCATATGGTTGCAAAGCGCAAAGCCACTAGGCTAACTGCATGGACAATTTTGTAGTGCGGGTTGCATAAGCATTACAACAGCACAAAACATAACTAAAATGAGCATGCGACACCACTTATGTGTATGTGTGTGTTTTCATCCCACATACAAACAAATCGGCTGTTCAGAACACACCCAATTTACAGACAAAAAATGCTAGTGGTGGTGGGCAGTAAATGGCATTGATGTAGAAGATGATGATAGTAGAGGTTCAATGTGGTGGTGGAGATGGAAAGTTGTAGTACAGGTGTCCTCCCTTGATGAGTCCTTGGAGGTGTCACAAAAAAAATAATAAATAAAATAATAAAATATGCACATTCCCAAATTTGCAGACAATAACCACAGACTACTATCCCCAATCTCAACAAGTAAGGCTGCATCACACTGCCTCTCTGGGAAACTCATTCACAAGCAATGAGTTTATGACCAACGGTCATGAACAATGGTCATAGGTGGCACTATTAAGGACTGTAGGCCTCCCTGTATTTTGATCTTTTCTCAGTCTTACTTACTGATGCAGTGCACCTATGCTGTTGTACAGTTCCCTGGATGATGATCCAATTTAACTTTGGTAAAATATCAAAATTAATAATTAAACAGTTAGGTATTAAATTTACATTATCATTTCCTGAAAAAAAAAAAAAAAAAGAGTAACAATCAATGTATAAGCTTAACACCAGAATTATGAAGTCCTGTATACTACCCCTTGAAGGTATATATCAGGAATTTGATTATGTTAATATTTGTTTATAATCTGCACTGAACATAAAATATTATACTCACAAACCCCCTAGTATATTGATTCAATAGCACATTGGAACTAGTAGCTGCATCACAAAGAGCCTGAGTAACATGTTCAGGAGCTGCAAAGTCTGGAAATCCTTGGCCTAAGTTAATGGGCTTATGTTCTAATGCAAGCTGAATAAATTCCACCCTAAGCAGTAAACAAGATGAAATCAGCATAAATATCATTAATTACAATCAGCAATAATTTAAGATTAACAAACAAATAGATCTATGCAGGACATACCAAAAGAAAACTGTTTACGTAAGAGGGTAAAAGTGCTGACAAAGGTGTTTGTGATTGCATAAATGGAACTACTTAGACATAAGAAATACAGGTCTGCTTTATTTCTTATGTTTTCCCTAATGTGTGTGTACTCTCTCTCTCTCTCTCTCTCTCTCTGTGTGTGTGTGTGTGTGCGTGCATTTGGAAAATGTATATCTAGGTATTCTTGAGTAGCCAATTCCTAATAGTAAAAAATAGAACTTTAAATAATGGAGTAACAATTAGTACTCAATTAAGTTCATTAATGCTGGTAGAACAGAATCACTAGAGCTTACATAGTGTATCCAGTAAGTAATCAGACAACAATTACTATATTAAAACAAAGAATTATTTTTGGAATTGTCAATCGCACAGATTCAAAATAATCTCCCTCAACTCCATACAACATTTACATCTGTTGCACAGTGTTCAAAGGCATGGTGGAAGTCCTGAAAACCTCCTTCAGTCTCTGGGTCACACCATGTTGGATGTCCTCAATGTCACTGAACTGTTCCCCTTTCAAGGCACATTTCATCTTTGGGAAGAGGAAAAATTCTGCAGGAGCCAAATCTGGAAATGGGAGGATGGGGGGGGGGGGGGTTCGATCACAGAGATCGACTTCAAAGCCAGAAACTACTTCACACGTAGCGCAAAGTGCGCAGGCACACTGTCGTGCAACAGAAACCAATCTTGTTGTGTTGTTGTTGTGTTCTTATATGTCGCCAAGAACAAATTCATAACAGATAATTCCAGCAGCGTCGAGAAAAACAATGACCTGTCTTGACACATGATTTTTGCAACCTGACTTTCTTCTGTCATGAAAAAGACATTCATTGCCATTCGATGATCTGGCATTTTATTTCTGGATCAAACTGAAAACAACAACTTTCATCACCGGTGACAATTTTTTGCAACACATCATGATCTTGATCAACTGCATGGATGAAATTTTGATAACATGCAACCCAGTGCTCTCTCTCTATTCGAGCATCAATGTGTGCAACACAAACCTCATACAAATCTTCCTCTTGTGCAAATCTCTTTCTAAGATTGATCTGGCCATTTCCTTACTGACACTAAGCTGTACAGCGAGTAGCCTAGTGGTTATTCGCCTGTCATGGGCAACAATTTCCCTAGCTTTAACCACATTTTCATTTGTCCATGCAGATACTGGCCATCCACAGCATGGTTCATCCTCAAAGGACTCCCTCCCCTCTTTAAATGTTGGAAACCAGTGGAACACCCGTGAACAGCTCAGTCATAGGCATAAACTTTTTTTTCAGGTCTTGGTACACTTCTGGAGCAGTTTTTCCTAATTTATATTAAAATTTTATCACAGCTCTTTGCTCTATGATGCAACTTCTAACACACTCCACTCACACGCTCTTACTTCAATGGTCGCACCTGCAATTGCAACACACTCTAGCAGTCAAAACTATAAACACATTTAGGAGAGAATAAATGACTACTATCTGGGGTTTTTTTGGTCAAATTTATTTTAAAACAAAGTTATACCAACTAGTTTCACCAACTGCGGCTGCTGGCTTCATCAGAGTAAAAGAAGTATAAATATAGTAAGAACACTTAAATGCTAAAAACTGTTAACACTAAAACCATAAAATAAACCGAATACAATTGTATTTTTTATAAAAGCAGAAGAACATGTACATCACAAGGATAGCGTGCATATGATCTGCCAGTTGTTGTGTAGGAACGATTTGTAGTTGGCGGCAAAATTCAGTTCTGGCATGTTGAAAGATCTAATAAGGGTCTTCCAGATCTGGGCAGAATCAGTCCTTGGTTTCTATTAAGGTTTTGTTCTGAGCAGAGAACTGTTGTGGATTCTTTTATAATTTGGGAGCAGAAGTCCTCCTCTAAGTATGGCATTGAGCTTTTATCCCATTCTATAATGTGATTAGTCCTAGCAAAATGAAAGGCTAACCCCGATTTGTCTTTTCTATTATTATTGACGTCTCCTATGTGCTCCTTCTTCCTGATTTCAAAACTTCTTGAAGTCTGGCCAACAATGCCGCACCTGGGTAGGAGGCACGCTTGTGCAAAACATTTTTCAGCGCCCCCATAAAATAAGTTTCCATGAAAAATTTTTGCGAAATTTTTTTTTTTTTTATTTAACAGTAGTAGAACATTGTAATCACTGAAATTCATTAATAAGGAATTTTTAATAATAAACATTTTCAAAAATGTTTATTCCTTAATATATAAATACAACAGAATATATATATATATATATATATTTGGGTTACCAAGTAATTTTAAAGGTTTGGCTATTTGACTCCTAATCCCAAGTATGCAAACAATTAAGTTTGCGCTTGAAACATAGTTCAAGTCTAAAGATGGTACAACACCAGGGCAAATCATTGTAAAGGTGGGTAAAGTTCTGATCATTATTCTTAGTAAAGAATAGGGATCAGAGATTTAAGCACATCTCACTAAAAGATGTATACTGCAATACATTATGGGTGGGGTCACAACCCAGACTGGTTTCAACCTTTTTTGAGGTCTCCTCAAGCAAAATATTCTGCATTATTTTGCTTGCAACATTTACGAGACTTAAGATTTCGTACCAAACATGAACAGAGCAAATAAATTCAAACGAATAAATCTTTGAAATTAAGTTGTCTGCCCGAACTCTTGAATCGATATCTTTAGTTTCATCTTCCGTAATATCAAAAAAGAGCCTGGTAAATTTCCTTGATATTATTTTTAAGTGGCTTTATTGCTTCTATTCTACTTTCCCACCTAGTAGCAGAAAGTGGTTTCAAATTTAAAACACGAATATGTTTTTTTAATATAGCCCAACGCTTCACAGATATTAAAAATAATTATATAATTCCTGTATTACCCAAAAAAATTTACAGTTTCACAGGATATCTTAGCTGCATCATTAACTACCAAATTTAATGAATGAGCAGCACATGGAATAAAAAAAGCCCTTGAATTTATTTCAATTCAAGGATTTTTTTCTGCAGTCCATTATGTTTGCCTCGCATATTTGAACCGTTATCATAAGCTTGGCCACATAAATCCGAAATGTTAATATTCAATCATTTTAAATAAATTTTTATAAATTGAAATAGTCCTTGCCCAGTGGTATCGTCTACAGATTGAAAACCCAAAAAACGTTCATGAATTTCTGCTATATTGGTATCTTTATTTTGATTAACAAATCTAATAACAGTAGATAATTGTTCTGTGTGGCTCATATCCAGAGTAGTGTCAAGAATTAATGAATAATATTTTGCCTCTTTAACCATTTCTAAAATTTTTTGTTTTATAGCTTCAGAAATTATACGGATGATTTCATTTTTTTGGGAGACTGAGTGGCAGTTCAATCTTCACCAGTAGCCAATCAGAAATAACTGGCCCATGTCTATCGCTAATTATAGCGGCCACTGCTGAAGAGGCTATTTATAAACTATTATCTTTAAAATTTTATTTGTCTATCAAAAATGCAAAAATTAAGTATAAAATTAAAATCAAAGTCACTTAAACACAGAATACATTCAATGTTTCACATTCAATATTGAAATGACGCTGAAAAAAATGTAAGTGCATATTTTGACAGACGCTATTTCATCTATCCAAATTCGAAGCAGAATTTAAGAAAACGAACAGTGTAATATACACCTGTGTTTCAGACTAAATATTTTTAGATAGATCAGTGTTTCTGAAACTTCAGATATCCTTGTACCCCTTCTTTAATTTTCATTATTACCAAGTACCTTATCAAAATAATAATAATAATAAATAAAAATATATTTCATTGTAAATGTGTTTTATTTGAATTTAGATGTACATTTAAACAAAAAAAAAGATTTATTTTTAATAGAACAAAATTTATAAAGATACTATACATTTTTACTTAATATATATTTACTTAATGATGATAATAATTTATCATCAATGAGAGGAGTGAAATTGCTTATTTCTATATCTGCTATATTGCTCTCTTTTGTGTTTTATAAATCCAGTTTTTAACCAATGATCCATACAATTTGAAAGCTAAAAAAATTACCATATTTACTCGACTATAACGCGCACTTTTTTCCCAAAATTAAAGCTAAAAATCGTGCTGCGAGATATATGTGGGATTTTTAAAAACTAAAGTTTCCAGAAAAAAAAAAAACTGAAAATGGGCATGACTTACCAAGAAGCTTCTATTCTCCATCACTTCTTCTGTCCTCCAGAGCAGTTTCCTTGTGTGCAATCAAAGTTATCGACCCAAATAGTCATCTTCTTTTCCATTATATCAAGCAAAAATTACCAGTAATTTAAGACTTGAGATATACGTAATGAAAATCCTTGACAAATTACTAATGAGAAGTGAAAGATGCGCACGATTCTAGGCCAGTAGATAACCTGAAGATATACATTATAATTCTAATATTTGGATTCCGTTTGTAGGGACAATTTCTAATAAGACTGCCAGACTCCTCAAGCCACATGGAAAACGAATAGCTTTTAAACCTGTACAGACCATTCGCCAATTTTTACGATCTCCAAAAGACAGTCATCCATTTTTTAAACATGCCGGAGTTTACAACACACCCTGTTCATGCAGTTTGAACGATATTGGCCAGACTTCAAGAAGTTTTGAAATCAGGAGGGATCACATAGGAGACGTCAATAATAATAGAGAAGAAAAATCAGGGTTAGCCTTTCATTTTGCTAGGACTAATCACATTATAGAATGGGATAAAAGCTCAATGCCATACTTAGAGGAGGACTTCTGCTCCCAAATTATAAAAGAATCCACAATGGCTCTCCACTCAGAACAAAACCTTAATAGAAACGAAGGACTGATTCTTCCCCAGATCTGGAAGACCCTTATTAGATCTTTCAAACATGCCAGAACTGAATTTTGCTGCCAACTACAAATCATTCCTATACAACAACTAGCAGATCATATACACGCTATGCGTGTTATGTATGTGTTCTTCTGCTTTTATAAAAAATACAATTGTATTCGGTTTATTTTATGGTTTTAGTGTTAACAGTTTTTAGCATTTAAGTGTTCTTACTATTTTTATACATCTTTTACCCTGATGAAGCCAGCAGCCAAAGTTGGTGAAACTAGTTGGTATAACTTTGTTTTAAAATAAATTTGACCAAAAATAACCCAAATAGTAGTCATTTATTCTCTCCTATAGTTCGTGTAGTCAAAAATAACAGTATTACCATTATAAACACATTTGTTACTTTTATTCAAAGGGCTGTACTGTAAAAAAGCAATCTCATACCAACCATATGGCTTCGCTACGTTGATGATGTGTTCGCTATTTGGCCACATGGCTCTGAAACACTCCTCTCCTTCCTCACACACTTAAACAACCAACACGCCAGAATCAAGTTCACCCTGGAAAAAGAGGAAAACAACTGCCTCCCCTTCCTAGACACACTAGTCACCCACCAGCCTGATGGAACTTTGGTTTTCTCAGTTTACAGAAAACCCACCCATACAGGCAGATACATCCACCAACAATCTCACCCCCCCCCCTCACAACAATATGGAGTGGTAAAAACACTATACAACAGGGCTAAACTAATCTGTTCTAACGACATAGCCCTTAACACTGAACTAAATCACATCCTAAACACTTTCTCAGCCAATGGCTACCCCCCCCCCCCAAAAATCCAAAAAATATTAAAACCTACAAACCACAGCCCCCCTCCACAAAAAAGATTACTCTAAATCCATCATCATTCCCTACATCCGAGGCACCTCAGAAAAAATTACCAAAATTCTAAAAAAACATGACCTCACCTCCTGTTACAGGCCTTACAGAAAATTGGCATCCCTTATCCGCTCTACCAAAGACCAACCACTTCCCCTAGACCTACCTGGTGTATACCAGGTCCCTTGCAGTTGTAAACTGTCGTACTTTGGCCAAACAGGCAGGACAGCGAATATCAGAATTTCTGAACACAAGGACTACATCCGGTTTTACAAATATAGCCATTCTGGTCTTGCAGACCATGCTCTGGATACTCGCCACAGAATACGGTGGAAGAAAGCAAAAATAATACACCAGAGCAAATATAAATTCGAAAGATTATTTATGGAATCAGCCTCTGCCCTAAGAAACTCTCCAAACCTCAACAAATTTGGTTGTATGCGACTGCCCCAAATTTGGGAGGCATATATCAGCAGACCTTCAGCCCAACGGCCAAGAATGCCTACTTAGCCCGCCAGAGGGCACCATCAGGACTTCTAGGAGAAAGATAGCTTCATATCTTCATTTCCAGTTACTATATTGTTAGAGCTTGTTTGTGCTCCTGCCTTTTGTTAAGTTCCTTTAGAAAATGGCAATGAGACATTGCCGAAATATCGGAAATATCTATTAAAGTATTATTTAATTTATATTCGGATCTACGTTGTTTTAATTCCCTAAGTTATTTAGAAATGTATAACCAACGTATAAGCCTATCTACGAGAATCAATTTCTGTATTGTAATGCAGTTTTCTCCTCTCTCTCTCTCTTTGTGTGTGTGTGTGTGTGTGTGTGTGCACATGCACCAGAAAGATTGCCATAAAAGGTGATGATTGTAAAATGAGTCTTTTTAAGATATACGTGACAAATGGACTAATTTATTCATGAATACAGTCAGTGGCGGCCAGTGAAAATTTTAAGTGAGGATGCCTGCATGTACAAAAAAAAACACTTTTTTTTCCTAATCAGTAACAAATTTATTAATAAATAAATTTACATATTAACAATTGCTTTATTAAAAATATTTCATCCTCACCAAGAACAAACATCAATAATTCATAATCTTTTTTGTTTTTCTTACCACACTCGTTCATGTGCCTGCCGGTCACCTTTCTCCTTAAATTCCCTCCATAGTTGTTTCTTTTTTTGCAGCTCAAGCTTAATGGTGTTATTCATCCATTTAACCCCTACTTGATTTATTATTCGGACTCTAGGTATACAGTCAGCCACTGCTTCGTACAAACACTTCTTAACCGCCTCCCATGCACTATCAACTTCTGGCCCTTGCAGTTGTACATGCCATGGCACTGAACCAATCAATCTCCTAAGCTTGTCATACTTACCAGCCCGATAATTCCACATGTACCCGGTCTTAATTGTAAATTCGACACCTTTAGCCACCTTCCAAGTCAAGACCCTATGATCACTCTCACCAATTGGTGGCAACGTGGTCATATTCGTTACAGCCAAATTCTCAGATGCAGTTACCAGGTTGAGCACTCTCTGACCTCTAGTATTTTCCATTACATGCTGTTGCAGATAGTTATCCCTTAATAACCGCATAAAATCCAATTCCTTCCTCCCATGTGTCCTCTCTTCCTTCCAATCAATGTTACCCTAGTTGAAATCACCCATAATAATTACCCTCCTTCCACTCATTTCTTCTATTTGCTTATGCATACTATCTCCACCATCTATTCCATCACCTGGTCTATAGCAACACCCAACTGTATATTTAGTTCTGCTAGTTTCAATCTCACACCAAACGTGCTCTTTTCTCTATCCTGCAGTTCCACTTCTATTCTTCTTGGCTGTAGCTCATCAGCTATCATCAATAACACTCCTCCCCCCATTTTATTCTCCCTGTCACTCCTAAACACACCATACCCCTCACATTCAATCCCACTAGCTGTGTCATCTTCTGTCAGCCATGTTTCACTAATGCCAATAACCTGTGGTCTGGAAGTGCCAACCAAGGCCAAAAATTCTTCCTTCTTGTTCCTAATACTTCTGGCATTTGTATACATGAATTGCAGAAGCCAATTTGTCCCATCCCTATTTTGATGCCTTATACTAACTATCTCATTCTGATTCATGGTCTTTCCTACTCGCTTGGGCATATTACACACATTCACATACTCAATTGTCTCTCTAAAATATCTGCATATCTACTCCCCCCCCCCGCTTAATAACTTTAGTTTCCCTGATTCTGCACATTCACTTCCACTACATTCAACAACACCTTTTCAAGTCTCCATACACTAAATCCATTTAAATGTAAACTATCCATTTTATATAAATCTTTTCGCCATCGAATTCATTTCACACATCCACAAATTCCACACCACTCATCAAACATAATTCACGCATAAAGTCATTAGCAATTATGGCCCTCCTTCTATACTCTTCACTGTCATACCGTGGCAACAGACTCACAACCTAACTCTCTCACTCTTCTCCTTTGCTACCTCAAGCAATTCCTTCACATCCTCACTCATAGCCTTTTTGTTTCCTTTCAAATCATTTGTACCTGCCACCACTATCAATTCTTTCACCCACTGCTTTTGCATTCTAATTGACTCGCTTACATTCTTAACGTTCGCACCGGGTTGGTACGATTTTGTTAAACTCTCAACTAATACACCTTTTACTAAGGAATCTCCATACAACACACGCTCTTTCATTTTGTTTACACTCGCTATCATACCCTTATTTTTTCTATCATACTTTTGCCGATTATTAATCGGTACGCTTGGTAAACATTTTTGCCCATGCTCCAGCTGCTGATTTACCTTATGTGTCGCTCCACTTAATAAAGCGATCTCACTCATTGCGTCAGTGTCATCATTTTTATTCTCCGATGATTCATTCAATCGTTCTGTATGTTTACCTTCATTCTCACTTTCAACGCCACTCTCAGAGCTATCAGGTACTACCTCACAAATATCACCATTCATACCTCAAATATTACTGTTATCTAGATTCTCACTTTCATCAACGATATCACTCACACGACCTGAAGCACTCTTTTAATCCTCACATTCTTTACACTTTTTGCACACATTCACTCCACTATCGTTGTTTAACCAGACTCCAGCCACTCTCCTCAATGCATACATTTCGCAAACAGTACACTGAATCAAATCCTTTAAGTTAAGATTTTTAGATAAATATGGTGACCTGGATGCCATCTTTGTATTCCTCTTTATGGGAGCCATGTGCACAGATAATCTTATCTGTCAATTTACTATTAAAATACTCAAAAAACACACAAAAATCACCCAGACTCACTAAAATACTAAAAGTAAACAATACTATGCAAATTCATCAATTTTTACTCAAAATATCACTTATCTGTTCAGGAGCTATCCACAAACATGACATACCATATAGCACCCCCTCTAGTGGCTATATAACAGTTTAAACAACTTTCTTCTAGGCATCTTATCATATCCCTTTTCAAGGTCGAAAAAAAAAGTAAAAATCTACTTTAGATAACTCCATATCTAAACACTCCTGGTTCTTTCCAGTTTAACTTCGATAATTTTTCTTAACCTTTTCTCAAGTGTTTTCACATGTCTGCTATCCTGTTTGTACAAGTGGATAACATATCCACTCTCCATCCATACAGGTTGTGGGCTTGAATTTCCCCGGGCATGGATATTTGTGAATATCTTGAGTTTGTAGCTGAATTTCATTGCTTAGTGTAAGACTGCCATCCTGCTTATTAGAGACTTCAAGTAGATTGATGAAGTTCCATGTTTTCTGGAACAACCTGTGCAGATTATGTAACCCTTAGTACCCACAATACTAATACTGATGATATCTAGGTTTACAAACTTTCATAAATAGAATTTGCATTTAAAAATATATTCTTGAATAAATATTACTTGGGAAAACTTAGTACAAGAATTCCTTTATAATTTTCACAATTCCATTCTATTCCCTTTGTTAAAGTTCTGCAGTGAGAGCAGTAATCATATTTATCTGAGATTTGACTTTCTGACCAAGCCTTCTGAATTTTACAGTGTAGCTTTTTCATACTGGCAGGGCTGAAAGGCACCTATGCTAGCAACCATCCTAGATATTTTCTAGCACTATTTTATTAATGTTTATCTCATTTTTTGCTATAATAGATAAAACATGACACTGATATGCTATCAGTTTTAGACTGTGTGTGTGTTTGGTCATATTAAAAATAAAAAATAAATAAATAAGAATGAAGAATATAATTTTTAGAGTAATTTTTTAATGTAAATCCTACCCCCAAAAAGTTGAAAATCTGTAGCACATCAATACCATGGGAAAAGCTTAGGATAAGATAATCCAAAAAATCTGCACTAGAGACTGAGCATGGAAGTTCTTCATGCTCACTCTTGAAGGCACTTGTCTCCATTAAGCAAGGTGGTGGTGGTCTTGCACTAAACAGTGAAATTTGTCTGCCACCCAGTTACATGATATATCCAGAATATTCTTGTTTTGAACATTGTTTTCTCTGAAGATGTGCTGCTTTGAAATCCAGCAAAATATAAGCTAGTTAATAAACATCTATTTATAATTTTAGTTTGTTTGGTGTTGTAATACCATTAAAATAAGTTTTGATTCTTGTTGTGAGTTTTTATGTCCCCTTTGATTCCTTCGTTGATAAATGCTCTTTTTCATTTCAGCTGCTTTTGAGTATCATCTATATTATTTTGCTACCTTTTTGATAATTATCTTCTGTAATAGCTTCTATTACATTAAGGAAGTTATTTCCCAGTTGATAAAATCACATCTGGACTGTTGAACTCAGATATGGTCACATTTTTTGGAAAATGAAAACCAGTTGAAAAGATCTGGTTGGTTGTCATTTTGGATTTACAGCTGAAACAACTAAGGCTATGAGACCAGCGTATTATGGTAGGTTTTTTCTCTCTTCCACATGTCTAGTAAGTCAGCTAGGTTGGACTTCCAATTTAGCATACATATTTTACTGATAAAACTGTATATAATCTTTTTACTCATCCAGTCTGGCTTCTTTTTAGCCCATAGTAGACAGTTTTTCATCAGTCAGTTATTACTAACACCATGTTCCAACATAAAAATGTGCACAAATTCACATGGAGAGAAGAGGCTAGGAATAAGAAAAGTCTCCTTGACTATGTTATTGTTGATAGTGATGTTTTCTCCCTGGTGCAGGACACCAGAGTGTACAGAGGATTTGAAATTGGAAGTGATCACTATTTAGTCTTGAGCAGGATAAAATTGAATTTCATATTGAAAAGAATGACATGTAAGAAAGTTTTAAAGCGAATAAAAGTTGAGCAGCTCTCAGATGTGAACTGTAGACTAAAATACAGAAAGATTATTGAAGAAAAAATGAAAGAGTTTGAGAACAGGAATCAAACCTTGGAGATTCAGTGGCAAACTCTGAAGAAAACATTGATTGATTCTGCCAGAGAGGCATGTGGTGAGGTTGTCTGTAAGGATAAAAAAATCAGAACTCCCTGGTGGACACAGGAAGTTAAAGAGGCAGTGAAGGAAAAGAAGAAAGCATATCAAAAGTTCCTGGCAAATAAGTCAGCTTTTACTCTAACAGAATACAGAGACAAATGTAAGAAAGCTAAACAGTGTGTAAAACTAGCTAAACAAAAGTCATGGGAGGACTTTGGCAAGAACATACAAAACAAATATCAAGAAGGTGGCAAAATATTCTGGAGTATGTTGAAGAAGCTTAGAAATGGAGGAAAGAGTACTGTAAAAGGAGTTAGAGATGATAAAGGTGACATGAAAATGCAGAAAAAGATATCCTTGAAGTATGGAGTAATTACTTTGAAAAACTGCTAAATGAAACAAGCAGTGATGACAGCCCAGTGATAAAAAACACTGACCAGGCATGTAGTCAGGAATACATATCCATACTTGAAGTAGAAAAAGCCATCAAAGGCTTGAAATGTGGAAAGGCAGCAGGAGTAGATGATATTCGACCAGAAATGCTGAAGTATGGTGGTATAAAAGTATTACAGTGGCTGCACTGCATAGTTCAGAAAGCCTGGACTGAGGGACGAATTCCCGATGATTGGAGTAGAGCTCTCATAGTACCCATATATAAAAAGGGAAATAAAACTGCATGTGAGAATTACAGAGGTATTTCCCTACTGAGTGTTCCTGGCAAGATCTATGCAAGTATACTTGAGAAACGGTTGGGAAGAATTGTGGAAGAAAAGCTTGGTGAAGAACAAGCTGGATTCAGGCCAAATAGAGGCTGTCGGGATCCGATCTTCACTTTACGACAAATAGTCGAGAAAGCATGGGAATATAACAAAGATCTGTATTTAAGTTTTGTCGATTTGGAAAAGGCATATGACAAGATTCCAAGAGAGAAGCTATTCAATACGCTGCAGTTATATGGTGTCAATGGGGCATTATATCAAGCAATACTTAGTCTTTATTTGAGTTGTAAGTCAGCAGTTAGAATTGAAGGAAGTACAGGAAGATGGTTTAATGTTAATTCTGGTGTGAGACAAGGATGTACATTATCCCCTCTGTTATTCATTATCTATATGGATCACATTATGAAGGAAAGTGGTATTAAACCTGATATCAAAATTGGAGATGTTAATGTCAGCTCTTTGCTTTATGCGGACGATGTTATACTTCTAAATAAATCCGCTACAAGTCTGCAAGATTCTCTGACTAAATTCAATTGCTGTTGTAATAGATATGGTATGAAGGTCAGCAATAAAAAGACAAAGACAATGAAAATAGGCAAAATCATTGAAAATATCAACTGTGTTGTGAATGGAGAACTTGTGGAACAAGTAAAACATTTCAGCTACTTAGGCAAGATTTTTACTGAAGATGGTAAATTAAATATAGAAATAGACAACAGAATCAGCAAAGCTGGTATAGTGGGAAGTCAACTGAATAAATTCATATGGAATAAGAGAGAAATTAGTCAGAACACTAAATTAGCTGTATACAAGACAGTGTTCAAACCAGTTTTAACTTATGGATCTGAGAGCTGGGTCAGAAGTAAAACACTTGACCAAAGACTAGAGACCGCAGATATGAGCGTCCTGAGAAAGATTAGAGGTGTGAACAGATGGCATCAATGGCAATATCATATTAAAAATGAGGATATTAGGAAAGAACTTGACATTGTCAGCATCCAGGAATGCGTTAGCAGAGCTAATCTCAGGTGGTGTGGTCACTTAAATAGAATGGGAGAGGAAAGATTAGCAAAACAAGTGTTCTCTGCCAGGTTATCAGGAAAACGACCCAGAGGAAGACCAAGATATAGGTGGATTGATACAGTACAAAGTGCCTTAGACGATAGAAATATAAGTTCCGATAATGTTGGAGTCTTGACAAGTAACAGACTGATTTGGAGGAAAATTGTAGATAGAAAGTTAGTAATGATGTAATTTTTTCATGTAGTACTGTCATATCCTGTACATCCTTTGAGGGTACATGGCAGGAATTTGATGATGATGATGATGATAATAATCAGTATCAATTTTTCATATTTTCAAGATGTATGCAAAAGAATAATTATTATTATTATATCACACCTGCAGGGAGTCCAAAGACTCATCGAGGGAGGGCATCAACTCTACAACTCCTCATCTCACTACTCCACCAACCTTCATCATCTAACACCAACGCCATCTACTGGCGACTACCACCACTAGTGCTTTCACAGACAATCAAAAACATCCATGCCTATGGTGGGATTCGAACCTGCAGCCTTTTGGCTGAGAGCGGATACACTAACCACTCGGCGAACCAGCTGGTGAATAATGTTTGGCAATTGCCACGCATCGGTACTCAACTACTTCATCCATCTCAAAGACACTGTTATGTAATCCTGTTTTTAAAATAGTCAAAATACATGCTGATGTCCTTATCCAGAATTCACAAATGTGTGATGTATATATATGATACTCAAAAAAACCTGAATTGATGTAAACTATGTTGAACTTTAATGATTCTGTTTCATCATATATGTCTCAAAAATATGTTAACTAATTAAAAAAAGGTATAATTATTGCAAAACTGAGCACGCATGAGATAGCAGTCCTAGATATGTGTAGGCATCATTTAAATGGGGTGATTTGGAGTTTTTGGGGTTTGGGAGCTTAGTGGAGTAAGAGACAATTTCCCAAATCTTTAGGGTCATTCCATGTGAAATCACCAAATTGAAAATTAAACTGAAGCTAAATAAATAATTTTTGATGAAAGTGAGTTATCTAGTTACATATTTTTTAGACAGAGGTGTTCTTCCCCCCCCTCAGCTCCTATTAATAATTATAGCAGCATTTTATTTAGTGGATCCACAGAATTTTCACAATTTCAGAGGGTTTCAACTTATCTTTTGGGCTTCAAAATCAGCTCTTTTTAATTTTTTGCAAACGTTAAGGCAAATTTTTTCCCCTCCTAGAATAAAGGATTCAATGAAGATGATTTAGGACATATATATTTCACTACATACAAACACAAAACATATAAAAACCAGATTTGCAGATTCAACTTATAGGTCAGAATAGGATGAGAAAGAATAGTACTCAGAACATTTAAACAGATAGCTGCCACTTGAAAAAAAATATTTTGTTGTAAAATGTAAATAAGAAATCAAAAAATAAACAAATACACATACCTTGGGCATTAAAATAGCAGCAAAAAAAAAATTAGAAACTAGACAATCGAAAAAACAACAAACTGATTATTTTTGAAACCATTCAAAACTGTGAAAATTCTGTGTATCCAACAAATGAAACTGATCAACTTTTTCATCTTAATTAACAGGCTGTTAGGAAAAATAATCTTTCATCAAAATCAAAAATATGCAGCTTCAGCTCCTTGACAATTTCACTTGGAATAATTATGCATCTGTATGAGGTTGGAGAAATTTATCATTATTTTAGATGATTTCTTTAAGAATTTTTTTTGCTCATATGCTTGCCTCAGTTTAGGTGGTGGTGTTGGGTTCCCCGCTGTATTTTGTGGTCAGCAGAAACAACTTCTGGGTAGTTTTCGATCGATTTTAAGGCAAGTGTAATGTTCATATTTTTGTCTTGAAGCATTTTACTCACAGGATTTATTCTGGTAAGTAAATCATGCCAAGTTATAAGTGAGCAAATAAATTTGTAGTCCTTTATTTTAACATATAATGTTTGTGCTTCGTGCTGAGTTTCTTTATTAAAATTTTCATTATTTAAAATTTCAAAAAATGCATCATAAATTTCTCCTAACTAATATCGCAGAGGGCGGACTGCATTAATTTTATTTTCCCATCGCATTTCTGATGGCTGTTTCAATGTTAATTTTTTTACAAACTTTAAAAAGATAGCCCAACTTTTGTACGAGAATGAAAAGAAATTTTATATTTCTTGAATAATTGCAAAGAAACTAATTGTATCTGCATTCACTTTGGCTGCATCGTTAATGATTAAATTTAGAGTATGAGCAGCACATGGCACGTAAAAAGCTCAAGGATGTTTGTTCAAAAGCAAATTTTGGAGCCCATATGTTTTCCCTTTCATATTTGCCCCTTTGTCATACATACCCTTGACCTCGCATGTCTTCAATGGGAATGCTACATTTTTCCAGTTGTTCCGTTATTGTTGCACATAAACCAAGTCCTGTGAAATCTGATATATCTGCAAAACCTAAAAGGTTTTCCCTGATCTTGACAATTCAATTGTCATAGGAAACAAAGTGAATAATAATGGTCATTTGTTCTGTTTTACTTGCATCAGGTGTGTGCAGCCTAAAATTATGGAATAATATTTAGATTTTCGAATTGATAATAAAATTGTATCCCTGATTGCGTTACTTAAAGGTTCCAATATTTCATTTTCACCGTCTTTACTCAAATAGTGTACCCTATTGTTTCCTTGTAGGGAAACATAGCAAACAGTTCGACTAATTTTAAAAAACTGGTGTTATTCCTTTCATATAATTTATCAGATGATCTGTGAAAAGCTAAATTTCGGCTACCAAGGAATTTTATAATTTCAATCAAGCGTTCTAAAACATTCGGTCATGTTTCTTTTCCATTTCATACATGCTTTGAGTCTAGAAATCAATAGTAGTTTTTTTTTTTTTTTTTTTAAGTTAAGGGATATTACATCCCATATTGTTTCTTAGCCGAATAAGAAACTCAAAGAGTTTCATGCCGAATATAGAAACTATATAAAGTTTGGCGATTCCAAGCGTAAGCAAATACCTGGATAGTGCAGCACCTGACCCATTTGGTAGTGCAAACTGAGGCAACTCATAGCAAGGGTGGGGCAAGCTCCGATCACTATTCTTGGTATTTACCCATAATGTGAACTTAGCTCCTAGGAGCTGTATTACTGTTCTACATTATGAGAGAAGGTCACTACCCAGACTGGTTTCAACCTTTATTGAGGTCTCATCAGTGAGTAGGTAGACCAAGTTAATACTAAGTTTGAAGCCTTTGGCTCTTCATTTAATTAGTAATTTATTAGGACACCTTCTTTGCAATTCTCATAGAAGGGATGTAAGTTCTGTTCGCTATAAACTTGGTATTAATTAGGTACACTTACTCACTGATGAGACCTCAATAAAGGTTGAAACCAGTCTGGATAGTGACCTTCTCTCATAATGTAGAACAGTAATACAGCTTCTAGGAGCTAAGTTCACATTATGGGTAAATACCAAGAATAGTGATCGGAGCTTGCTCCACCCTTGCTATGAGTTGCCTCAGTTTGCACTACCAAATGGGTCAGGTGCTGCACTATCCAGGTATTTGCTTACGCTTGGAATTGCTGAACTTTATATAGTTTCTATATTCGGAATGAAACTCTTTGAGTTTCTTATTCGGCAAAGAAACAATATGGGATGTAATATCCCTTAACTTAAATAAGTTCATGTCGCCAAATTGAAGCCTTTGGCCATTCATATAATTAATAATAGTTTTGTTTTTTTAAATTTTTATCAAGTTCCTTCCATTCTAAGAAATTTTTAATGTGAGTTAAACTAGTCTTATGTCTATGTAACGTTGTACTTACATTTCTCCTATCGTGATAACCTTCTACAAGACTGAGTAGGTGATTCAGTAGGTGCGACAAGTGTTTGCAACAAAAGCAAAAAAACAGAATTTAAAGTTTCGGAATAAATGAGCCATGTTCTTGGCCCGATTTCCATTTTTCTATTATAATACGTGTTGCCAAATTTACGATCATATGTATCTCTGGGATATATTCTATTTTTATTTTGAACAGGCCCCATTTCAATTAAAACAACTCGTAATTTTTCATCAGTATTTTCTCATTCACCTGGATCTTCTAAATTTACAGAGACTAACAATGTGTTAGTTTCGTGGTCAACTACAACTAAATCTTGCTGTAGTTGACTAAATGCTAACTATTTTTCACTTAAATCATGTTCAATATCTTGTTCAATAGTTGCAATAGTACTTTCATGCAAACTGGATGATATGCACGGTTCTTCAACTCTGATTTCTGATGTATCGAGTTGCTTACAATCTGCATCAGAATATTTTAATATTTTAACAAATTTATTAAGAGCCCCAGTTTGTTTCTTAATATCTGCTTCTTTTACAGCATGACACGATTTTGTGCACCGGATAACTTTTTTATTTAATTTTTTATTCCATTTCTATTTTATATCCACAAGAAATTATTATACAACACGACACAGAGACAAAATAATAGTTGGCACTGTCAGTAGCCTACTGAGATGCGTACCATATGACTAATTAACTAGCAACAAACATTTTGTACGAAAATTCGTTTTTGCGCATAAAAACCGTTCACCATTTCTCTTTACATAGACTGCAGTAGACACAACATTTTGCAGCAAGCATTTAGCCTGCTCTAGCTGCAAAATTGTAAACAGCCAGCTGATCAAAGAGGTGGCAATATACATTTTTTTTTTTAATTTTTATTCAGTGTATCCGGCCTTATTTATTTTAATATTGATCATTCTAAGAATTTTTTGTTTTTATGATAAAA
This sequence comes from Typopeltis vanoorti, assembly GCF_054136105.1. Lineage (NCBI taxonomy): Eukaryota > Metazoa > Arthropoda > Arachnida > Uropygi > Thelyphonidae > Typopeltis > Typopeltis vanoorti. Next base: position 61,906,618 of record NC_143556.1, read on the forward strand.
TTTTGTTTCTTAAAAATTAACTTATGAACTGTTCCCTGGCAGCGGCGCCCGCATGCACCGCTTCCGCCGCCCCTGGGTATAACTTAGTTTAAAATAAATATATTTGACCAAACAAAAAACCAAATAGTAGTCATTCTCTCCTCTTGGTCAAAAATAACTGTTCTATTATCACTTTAGTAGTTTACTTAGCAAGCAAATCTGTTCTAACAGTGTTTGCTATAGTGTGAGTACAGCATAAGAAGTATCCCTCCCCTTGAGGGTACAGAGAATATTAAATATTACACATAAGAGGATTTCATGATGATGTCATAAACTGACATCTTCTCAAATGTTCTTTCAGTTTATTTGGGAAGGAAAAGAGATATATAAGTCAGATTTAGTCAAGTCATGGGTGTACAGTGAGTGTCCCATGAAATGAAACAAAAGTGGTGAATTCCTAGAGAAAAAGTGGGTACTTCAGTTAATTTGCTAATAAATTTCAGTTGGGAGAATGTTTTATGCAGCAGTCAAAATCAATTGCTGCAATAAAAGTGTCACCTTATTCTGTGCTATATGCACTACTAAAATTGCAAATAGCATTACATTACAAATGCCGGGCTATTTTTAATTTAGTAAATGGCATAACTATAACTAACCAACATGTAAGAAAATCTAATGAATCTTCTTCTGCAGCTTCTCCCACTTAAGTGGGATCACTGTTGATAATGAGTCTCCTCCACACCTTCCTGTCTTGGGCTGTCACCACATCCAAGTTCTTCATCCTCAAGTCCTCTTCTACCAACTCCCTTCATCTCTTCTTTGGCCGCCCATGCTTCCGCCTTCCTTGCACATCCATCTCCATGACCCTTTTTCCCACATATTCGTCCTCCTTCCTCATCACATGACCAAACCATCTCAACCTTGCCTCCTGGATTTTCGCTCCTAAGTTCATAACTTTCACTGTTCCCCTGACATAGTCATTTCTCAGACGATCCTTTCTGGTCACACTGCACATCCACCTAAGCATTCTCATCTCTGCTACTTCCATCCTGCTGATGTTATTTTTCCTCAGGGCCACAGTTTCTATAGCATATGTCATAGCTGGCCTCACTACTGTCCTATAGATTTTGCCTTTCAGATTGATCGGCACCCTCTTATCACATAACACTCCAGTCATCTCCGTCCAGTTCCTCCAACCTGCTTGTATCCTGCATCCCACCTCCTTCTCAGCTCCCCCATCTTCTTCCACTGTTGAACCTAAATATCTAAAGTCTCTCACCTTCCTGATGACATTTCCTTCCAGCTCCAGATCTGTCTCCTGTCTGCCATCCACTGTGCAACACGTATACTCTGTCTTACTTCTGCTCAGTCTCATACCTCTCTCTTCCAGTACTTTTCTCCATCTTTCCAGTTTAGTTCCCGCTTCTTCTCTTGAATCTGCACACAGCAAGATGTCATCTGCATACAACATTGTCCAAGGCGCATCTTCTCTCACCTCCTCTGTTACCACCTCCATCACAATATTAAACAGAAATGGACTTAATACTGACACTTGATGCAAGCCAACTGTTACTTGAAAACTTTCTGTCTTTCCCAGACAGGTCCAAACACTTGTCTTCACATTTCTGTACATTTCCCACAACAACCTGACATATTTCTCCAGCACCTTCTTCTCCTCAGACACATCCAGACTTCTTGCCTTGGCACTCTATCGTATGCTTTCTCCAGATCAACAAATGCCAGATGTAGCTCCCTTTGTTTCTCTCGATACTTTTCCATCATCTGCCGTAACCCAAAGATAGCATCTGTTGTGGATCTACCAGGCATGAAGCCAAATTGTTCCTTTGCAACTCCACCTCCTTCCTCAATCTACCATCGGGAACCCTTTCTAGGATTTTCATTGTGTGGGACATCAACTTTATTCCTCTGTAATTTTTACAGTCTTGTGCATCCCCTTTACCCTTGTAGATGGGGACAAGAGTACTCTCCCTCCATTCCTCGGGTATATTTTCCTGTTGGCAAACTTTCATGAACAGGTCCCACAGCAGGTCAATTCCTTCTTCCCCCAGTGCCTTCCATGCCTCCACTGGAATTCTGTCGGGGCCCACCGATTTTCCATTCCTCATCCTCTTCATGGCCTCCGTCACTTCCACTCTACTGATGTTCTGCACCATCCCCTCGGAAGGCTGCCATCTCCTCTGTGAGTCCTTGCATTTTCCTCATTCAAAATCCCTCAAAGTATATTTTTCATCTGTTTCTTATGTCAACATCCCTCCATAATACTCTTCCTTCAGCATCTTTGATCTGCCTCACATGTAAGATGTCCTTTGCTGCTTTATTTCTACATTTTGCTAGTTGGTGAATTTTTCTCTGTCCTTCCTTTGTTTCTAATTGATCATACAGATCTTGATATGCCATAGCCTTCGCTTGTGCCACAACTCTCTTGGCTTCTTGCTTTCTCTCTGTACCTCTCTGTCCTCTTGTACTCGACTCATCCCATTTCTGCCTTGCCTTCCTCTTAGCTGTCACTGCCACTTGTACATTATCATTCCACCACCAACCCTCCTTCTGCTCTCTAATCTTTCCAGATGTCTCACCAAGCACCTCGATTGCATGGCTCAGGATTACTTTTCCACCAATCTTGTACACTTTCCAGTCCATCCGAAATCCTCTCTAACACCCTCTCCCTAAAACGATTCCTCACAGTCTCCTCTTTTAAGCGAAACCACTTAATTGTCTTCATCCCATGGCATCCAGAGGTTCTTATCTTCGATCTTATTTTAAAGTCTGCACACAGCAGTCGGTGTTGCTGTGCTACTTGATCTGTTTGAATTACTTTACAATTTGTCACAACCTTAAGATGTTTTCTTCTAGTCAAAATGTAGTCAATTTGTGAACTGTTGTTACCACTCCTAAATGTTATCAAATGTTCTTCCCTCTTGTAGAAAAACGAGTTCACAATTGCCAGATCAAACGCTACTGCAAAGTCCACAACCCTCTTTCCTTCCTGGTTCATCATTCCCACTCCTTGGCCACCATGCGCCCTTTCACAGTCTCTATTCTGTCTTCCTATGTGTCCGTTCAAGTCTCCTCCGACAATCACCATCTCATTTTCTTCCAATTCCCTCATTTCTTCATCTAACATGTTCCAGAACTCATCTTTCTCCTCTGCTGTACAACCAACTTGCGGGGCATATACACATAATACGACCACCCGCTCTTCTCCAAGACCCAATTTCATTCGCATGATCCTGCCGTTCCTTCTACCCACACACCACAATTCCTACACCATTTCTTCCCTCGTTATTCGCTCCAGAGTAGAACAATTTATATCCATCTCCCAGTGCCTTTGCCTTTCCCCCCCCCCTTCCACCTTGTCTCCTGCACACATAAAATGTCCAACTTCCTCTTCCTCATCATGTCTGCCACCTCTCTTCCCCTTCCAGTCATGCTTCCAACATTCAGTGTTCCCACTCGCAACATCCTCTCCACCTGCTGGGCTTGCTTCTTTAACCGCACCCGCCCTTGATGTTGTAGCCCTCGTCCACTTCTCGCAGCTGTAGGGCGATGTGGCTACGTATCGCTTAAGGGGTACGCCCTAGCCCTTATATCATTTTCTCTTTGACTCATATCATAGTTTGAGCTGGAATTGAAGTTTTCCAACCGGATGCCCTTCCTGACATCATCCCTCGCATTTATCCGGACTTGGGACCGGCACCTATTGAGGCTAGCTTGCCTCCTTCGGTGACTGCATAAGACAAAATGACTTAGCAAGATAGGAAAGACTCACTCCTAGCCCTCGAATACTCTAATAGCATCAGAGGAAAGGAGCAAGGAGAGGAGAAAGAAGCAAAGAAAGAAGAAAATCTAATGAATGAGTGCAGTTAAATTTAAGCTACTATATGTTTGCAATGAATGCTAGAAGTATCAGAAATAAGGGAAATGAAATGATTGCATTGATTGAGTATGTTTACCCAAAAATTGTTGGAATAAGTGAGACATGGGTGGATTTATTTATTTATTTATTCATATGGAGTTTCCTCCCTTTTCTCCCCCCGTGCCTATTGGGGCGAGTTGAGCCACCTCATGGGGGGGGGTAAGTATTTATGGTTGTAGAGCCGTGTTCATGGGACCGATTTGCCTGCTTGCAGGATGAAAAACCCCAGATAAACTAGGGGGAAAAACCCTGCTGTCCATGCCCAAGACCGGTTAACTTGGCTATGGCTGAGGAAGATCTTTAAGCTCCTCGCGTTGGCGATGGGAATCAAATCCAGGACACTCCTTTCCCAGGCATATGGTTGCGAAGTGCATAGCCACTAGGCTAACCACGTGGACATGGTTGGATGAGGATAGTCAAGCAAATGGGAAAAGTGTATCATTATGGGTGATTTTAATTATGTAGTATAGACTGGGATCATGAAATAGCAACTGGAAGTAAAGAAAATGAGTTTCTTGAGTTTTTGAGGGACAACTACCTCAGGCAGTATGTAACAGAAGGCACACAAGGAATGAGGATCTTGGATTTGATTATCTCATCAGAGATGTTATTATAAATGAGGTGACCATAAAGTGATTACCTGGGTGGTTGTTAATGATGTGAGGCCTTCTGTGAGGAAAGGGTATATGTGGAACTACAAGGCTGCTGATTATGAGACACTCAGGAGATAGCTTGGAGCTGTAGCATGGAATGAGAGGAGATGGGTGGAAAGGAGATCAATGCTCCTTGGATACTATTCAAGAACTATACAGTAGAAGCAATGTCTAAATGTATTCCAAAGGTCAGAAGGTTAAATAAGGTAGGCATGAAATAGATGAATGAAGAGATTAAGCATGGAATACAGAGAAAAAATGCCATTATGAAGGCAACATAAGAGGAGTGGTAATATTCAACTCAATGAGGAATACAAAGAACAGGCAAGGCAGGTGACTCAGTTGGTAAGAATAGGGTAGCAAAAGTTCTCTATGAGCAGTAGTTAGCTAATGAAGCAAAAAAAAAAAAAAAATAGGGAGTTCAATGAGTAGCCAGCAAAAATAGCAATGATTATGGTAGGATGGTTGATTGGATAAAATGGTATAAGGTCAACTATTGCAGAGAAGTTTAGATATGTAGTTGAGATATTTAATGAGCAGTTGATAAAGGTCTTTCATCCTTGTGAATGTGACATCATGAAGAGTTTGAGTTCAGCGGATGATGATGAGGAGAAACTTACTGTGAGTGACAAAGATATGGAGAATTAGCCAAACTTGATATTAATAAGGCTCTAGGATCTGATGATACATCACAGTGTATTTTGAAGGAATGTGCCAGGGAGTTGACATCTGCCTTGACATATTTAATATGAGATTTACATTGGATTAAGGTTGACTTCTTTCTGCTCCTTTGGATCAATTCCAAAGGAGCAGAAGGAAGGCAAGACTGTACTGCTTCATAAAGGAGGTGATGACAGAATTCAAGCATCAAATTAGAGGTAAATCTGTGTCAGGTATTGTAATTAAAGTGTTGAAAAAAATGGTGAGAATTAGGATACAGAAATGGGTTGACAACAATGGTATTATCTTTTGATAATACCATTTTTGGCAGCACAGATTTGCTAAAGGAACGTCATGTCTTAGTAATCTGCTTACTTATCACAATAAGGTGATAGCAGCATTGGATGCAGGGGATGGATACACAGTAGTATATTTAGACTTTGCAAAGGCTTTTGTTAAATTACCGCATGATAAGTTGACAGTCAAACTAAAGTGGTTGGGGTTGGATATTAGACTAGTGTATGGATTGGAGATTAGCTGTCTGGTAGGTATCAACAAGTTGTTTATGGGGAAAGTCACTAGCATTATGCCTCAGGGTTCTGTTTTAGGGCCATTGCTGTTTAACCTGTATGTTAATGATATCAGGGAAGACGTGAATAGGGAATATTTAGTTGTTGCCAGATGATGCAAAGTTGGGACAAACCATAAGGAGTAGAGCAGATGTTGTGGCTTTATGAGAAGACTTATACAGATTGAGTGAATGGGCACAGGAATGGGAATGCCAATTCAATGTTGCAAAATGTAAGGTTTTAAAATTTGGTTCTTGTTGAGAGGCTTATATGCTGGTTAAACATGATAACTAATATTTAAGGAATTGACAGCGTATACTAGAAATATAGATGAAATAAACTTTAATTTATACTTTCCGATATTTCTGCGAACGTCACGTTGCCATCTTCTTGGGAACTTGCTACTAAGACACGTGCACCAGTACAGCCACTCTGAGCTTGCAGACCACGCTCTGGATACTCGCCACAGAATAAGATGGAAGAAAGCCACAGTAATACACCGCAGCAAGTTCAAGTATGAAAGACTATTCATGGAATCAGCCTCGGCCCTTAGGAACATGCCAAACCTCAACAAATTTGGATGCATGAGACTGCCCCAAATTTGGGAAACGTTTATCAGAAGAACTTCAGCCCAAAGGCCAATAACTACCGATATAGCCTGCCAGGGGGCACCATCAGGACTTTAGGAAAACGCTAGCTTCCTAGCTTTAGTCTCATTTGCTGTTATTAGTACTTGTGTGCACGTGTCTTAGTAGTAAGTTCCCAAGAAGATGGCAATGTGACGTTCACCGAAATATCGGAAAGTATAAATTAAAGTTTATTTAATCTATATTTCTAGTATACGCTGTCAATTCCTTAAATATTAGTTATCATTTTAAAATTTGGAAACAAAGATGAGATGTAGAATTTACTCTTGGTGGGGATATATTGTTGGAGGTAGAGGAATAAGAGATCCTGGGGTGATGGTGGATAAGGATCTGAAATTTAGAGGACATATTGCCAAAATTGTGAGAACAACACATCGAATTCTGGCAATGAGGAAGTGGACACTGGCTTGTAGAAGTAAGGAGGTTCTTGTTCCATTGTATAAGGCTCTGATTAGGCCACATATAGACTACTCTGCCCAGATTTGATCACCTGGTTTTCAAAAAGGATGAAGAGATGTTGGAGAGGGTCCACAGATGATTGACCAAATTAGTTTCTGATTGCTGGAATGTTGAATATGAAAAAAGGTTAAGAATGCAATTTGCAGTCTAGTGGATAAGAGAAAAAGGGGTGATATGATAGTAAGGGGTTGTTATAAGGATTAACATTGAAGAAGTTTTTTATAAATTGGTTGGAGAATAAGAAGTAATCCCTGGAAACTGTATAAGGAGGGTGTGAGCAAGGGAGTGAGAAGCAGGTTTTTTGCACGGAGAGCTGTGAATGATTGGAATGCACTGCCTGAGAGCATGATGTCTACAGAGAATTTGAATGTGTTTAAGGCACAATATGATGAGCTTTGTGTATGACAAAAGTGACTTCCTAGATGAGTCTGTTACTCAATGGGATCTTAGGATAATAGTAATAATAACGTGTTTAAAAAAGAAATAAAAAAATAGGTGGTATTACTTTTCCCAACCTTTTTTAGCAAGATCTTAAAACATCCAGTACCTATTTATTATATGCAAAGAGAATTTGATATTCATATTTTATTTAAAAACTGTTTATAACTAAACTGAAATATATTGAAAAGGATTAATTCTAATTTTCATTTGTTTAAAATTTTTTTATGATAATCTGAAACCTTTCAGCCCTCCAATAAGCACAGTGGTTTTCCACTGGCAAAAAAATCATCTGCTACCAAAAGCAATTTACTACCATTCATGAGAGATTCAAAACTACATGCTATAGCATGGGTGGCCACAAAGTGGCTCGCGAGCCGCATGCGTCACACAACTCTTCATGCTCTACCAATAAAAAATAAACAAAAAGAGAAGAGGAGACAACAAAAAAAAAGGAACAAAATTTTAAAAAAAAGAGAGAAGAGGGAGAGAAAAACACATTAATTTTTACTTATTTACTAGTAGAGGCTTTCCTTGTATCCATTTTCTTAGTGCTCCTTAAAATTAGGGAGTACTTTGTAATTAGTCAAAGCTGTTCTTACAAGCTCATTCAAATGTTCATCATTTACTTGTAAAACAGATCGATATTTAGATTTAATAAATTTAAGAGTCGAACATAGCACCTCACAGGACTACATGGTCCCAAAAAATGGAGATCAGTTTTATGGCACATTGCTAAAGTGTTAAATACTGTTGGTCCGGAACTTGCTTCGAAACCTCAATTACGGAACATCCACTTTGCTCCACTAGCTTCAGTCCTTCGTCCTCCTCTTGAAGTTCCGAAAGCTCCAGTTCTGCAGCTGCGACATCCACCACAATTGGTTTTGAAATAGGACAAGCACTCAAGCTCATTCGTGAGGAAAGGATTTTCCAAAAAAAGCGAATGTTGACTTAAGTTCTCAAACGTCACAAAATCGATTGTTAAGTTCTTTGGCCAGATCATTTAATTTGTTAATATAAGATCCCTTTTCTAATTTCACTCCAGTCAAATTTGTCAGTATTTTCTTCAGACAAACGAAGTGATTGATTTATTTTCCAAGTCTCTCTGGAAAAGTTGCAGTTTGCTTTGGAAGTTGAGCATGGTCTGTGTGAAATAAGTTATTAGTTTTTCTTTCCCTTGAAGTGAAACGTTTAATATCTGTAGATGCTGGAAAACATCAGTGAAAAATACCATGTCTAACAACTACTGAGTGTCTTCGAGATGATGGGAAAATTTCTCCTTCTTCTCTAAGAAACTGTTTGATTAGTATAACAACAAAAAAAATTGTTTAATACATTGCTAATTGACAGCCACCTTACTAAGCAAAACCATGATACGTCATTAGGAATCTCATTACAATTCAACTCATTGAAAAGGCTTTTAAATTGTCAGTGAAGCACTTGAACGAATAAAATTGACAATTCTTAGTACTACTTCCATTACGTGTTCAAATTTAAAACACTTGGCAATTAGATGTTCCTATGAGTAATGCAATGTGCAGATAGGAAAGCAGGATATGATTCATCATTCTCAAGGAGCCCCATGAGCCCTTTAGTTTTGCCCCTCATAGCTAGAGCCCATCGGCTTCATGTTAACTATTTTTTCGTGCGATACTGAAGCTTTTGTAAGTGCAACATCGAGAGCATCCTTGATGTCAGAGCCACATGTATCTTTCAAAGCTATCAAGTCCAATAGCTCTTCCTTGACGTCCAGGTCGTGAGATTCAAAGCAGACAAATGTAGCTAGTTTTATTTTTTCCTGAATATCTGTAGATTCATCCAAAGCAAGACTAAATGCAGCACAGTTTTTCAAGTTATGATGCAAGTTATTTACAATGCCAGTATACTGATAATGGAAATTCTCCTTTCAATTGTATGCCTGGAGACTGCATCTGTTCAATCATTTTGAGCAGTTTTTTATTATTTGGGTCAAAAACTGAAATTATTTGTGCAATATTCTTCTTGACAAATTCTCCTTATGGACGTTTTGTCTGTGCAATATTAAACGTAAAATGAAATTAGCCTCAGAAGTAGCATCAGCCTCTTTAGAAAACATGGACATCAATTTACTCTGATCATGGAGTTGTTCTTGCAAAGTTGAAAGTTTAGTTCGCTTCAGATCAGAGCCAAGAGGAAATTATTTACTAAAATTACTGTGATGCGTGTCATAATAACGCTTGAGATTGCTGGCTTTGAATTGCGCATATGGCACACATTGGTTTACTTTGTAGTTTCACAAGAAGAAACTCCTCTTTCCACTCTGACCTAAAACTTCTGTATTCCTCTTCATATTTACGTTTTTTATGCAACATTTCTAAGCACTTGAAAAAGTGTTCAATGATAACAAGCACTGTCAATGGATGCACACAACAATATGTTGAATGATGGCGATAGATGAGCACCAGAAGTGTAACTAACATGTTGTCGCAGGTAGGCATAGCTTCTGTATCCCCACCACGACATGCACACACTCACTCACTCCCGTAGCGCTGATGATGCAAAGTTGGGTAGGGCGATAGTGGATGCAGAAGATGTCAAAGTCTTGCAAGATGACTTAGATAGATTGGAGTTCTGGACTAAGGAGAATGGATGTCAATTTAATGTGACAAAATGTAAGGTTATGCATTTCGGAGTGAAAAGATTAGCAGCAGTATACCACATTGGTGGAACTGTACTCCAAGAGATTGATGAGGCCAGGGACTTGGGAGTGTTGGTGGATAGGGAGATGAAGTTTAGGGGGCACATTGCGAAAGTAGCTAAATCAGCTCATCAACTCACTTGGTTGTTGAAAAATACCTTGACGAGCAGAGAAAAACAAGTTATTGTACCTCTGTACCGAGCCCTCATAATACCTCATCTCGACTACTGTGCCCAGATTTGGTCACCTCGGTTCCTTCTTGATGGGGAGTAGGTTGAGAGGATCCAGAGGCGAGTGACTAAGATGATAGCAGGTCTATGGAATGAACCATATGAGAACAGGTTGAAGATTTGTGGGTTGCAGAAACTAGTTGATAGGAGGAAAAGGGGAGATATGATTGAGACATTCAAATTGCTAAAAGGATTCTATAGGATTAATTCAGATGATATTTTTGAGATCAGGACTGGTGGTGGGAAAACTAGGGGACACCCATGGAAGCTGGGCAAGAGCGTGGTTAACAGGGGTGTTAGAGCTGGGTTCTTTACTTTTAGAGTGGTAAATGAGTGGAATAAGCTGTCAGAGTCTGTTGTGGGTGCTATGACAGTGAGCGAGTTCAAGGCAAGGTATGATAGATACTGTGAGAATGTTGAACAGCTGTGTGAACATGATGTTTAGGGCCTCCCTCGATGAGTCTAAGGACTCCTGGAGTAGCCCGTGGTAATAATAATAATAATAATAATAATCTGTCAAAGGTTGCGGCTCTTCTAAGTCTTATCAGAATCGTTTTGACTCCAATAGGATGCACAGTTGGCCACCCCTGTGCTATAGACTTAAAAAAAAGTATATATTACTTATCTTGTCCAATCAGACTGGCATATCATTCAATTCTGATTAATTTAAAAGATTACGTAATGCTAGAAATTAAGATTTTCCTTAATACTTCTTTTTCGGCACTACAGCCCCATGTAGGACCTTGGCCTCCCATTTTGGATTTCATAACTCACTAAAAGGTGGGTTCGTTACCCCCACACTAACCATGTGTAACTGTCTTGAAGCGTTGTGTTCTTAAGACCGGTTTGCCTGCATTGCGGGAGAAAAAAATCCTGCAGTCCACACCCAAGACCGGCTAACTTGGCTATGTCTGAGAAAGATCCTTAGCTCCTCACGTCAGTGACGAGAATTGAACGCAGGACACCCCTTTCCCAGGCATATGGTTGCGGAGAGTGTAACCACTCGGCTAATGCCGCGCTGACTTTTCCTTAATACTAACCATCAAAAAAATAAAAAATAATAAAAAACTTAAAATAAAAAATAAATTCTTGATGCATGATATGAAAAAAAAAAAAAAAAATACAAAAACTAAATCAGTATTAAGAAACTTGCTCTGCAAGCTGAAATGGGAAGAACTGCCAATATCCATCTAGAATAACACAAAAAAAATGTCTATACGTTACAGTCATTCTTGGGTGGCAGACCATACCATCAATACAGATCACTAGATTTAATGGGGGAAAAAACTCCCTCCCATACAGAAGACTGAAATTGAAGAAACTATTTCTGAATCCACCACAGCACTACAACATTCCTCAAACTTAAACAATTTTGGCTGCATTGCATTGCAAAAAATTGGGAAAAATCATCATTTTGAGACTAGCAGGCGTCTATCAATGAGCCCATAGAGGGCACCAGTTATAGTAGCAAACAAATTAAACTGAACAAGACAAATTTTCATCAAGTTTTTGGTTTGATTTTTGTTTCAGTTCACAATAATTTTGAAAGTGTTTTATTCATTTTGTGTAGCAATAAAATGGATGCATCTCAAAGAAAGTGTTCAAAAAATATGTACTCTTTCTCAGCACACACCCATGACTCAGAGACAAATTGCCAATGAGTGTGGTGTTGGTTTGGACATTTTTAATGCAATTTTAAAGAGGTTTAAAGAGACAGGTTACCTTTTTTCCTTACAGAAAAGGAAAATTGCACTTACTCAAGATCATTTACTAGTAAGAAAAAGCAAAATTAATCCAAGATTGTCTGCAGTAGACTTAAATAGAGACTGGACAGCTAGTGTGATTAATGTTTCTGACACGACAGTCTGTCTAAGATTGTTAGAAGCAGGAAGGACTGCCCACAAACCAAAAAAGAAACAACCATCAATGAAGCTATGCAGAAAAAGGGGCTCCAGTGAGAAAAGATTGGACTGTTGAGAAGTGGAAGAGGGTCATATTCTCATATGATATGACTTCTTTGTCCAAAGACAGCAAGTACCCTATGTTTGCAAATCAGAGGCTGAGAAGACTTCACCTGCCCATCTTCAACGAGCTCCTAAACATCAAGCTAAAAAGATGTTCTAGAGCTGATGGTATGAAGAAAAGTGATCAATACATGAAAATATTGCAAAAAAAAAAAAAAAGAGTGATCCCACAGACCCAGAAAGACAAAGAAATTACATAACCTAACTCATCTTCCAACAGGATCTTGCTCCATGCCAAACATCAAAAAAAGTGAAAGTTCCTCAAAAATCACAACATCCAGGTAACTCTCCTGACATTAACCCAATAGAAAATTTGTGAGCCATAGTGAAAAAGAGATTGGAAAATTTAATTATGATACAAAGGATAATTTAATACAATCCATTATGAAGGTATGATTTTGAGATGCAGAAATAAGAAATATGTGTTCTACATTGGTAGAGTCCATGCAGTGAATTAATGAACTTATTAGGAACAGAAGGGCACATATAAATTATTAGATAAAGTTTGGAATTCAATTTTTGTACTTATTTTCTTAAGAAATTAAATTTTTCTTTAAAATGTGAGTGTTCAGATTAATGTTTGCTACTGTAGGATTATAAGAGCCTGACTTTTACAATTAGTCAGTGTTTGCCTTCCTGCATGCATGTGCTCAATGTTTTTCTGTGGCTTATTAATTAGATTAATGAGCTTGAAACAATGGCTTATTAATCTAATTAGCCAAATAAATTTAGTCAGTTAATTATTAGCATGAGGCATCAGTTTTTCCCTTAAACATCAATATGAGTGATAATGTTCAAGCATCCATACCAGATAAACTTGCAACAGCAGATGGAATTTCTATGAATACTATTGTGCAGAACAATTTTATTAAAGAAAGTTTCTCTAAACAAGTCCTCTTTTAGAGAAACCTTTAATCAAAGAATAAGCCTTTCATCAAAGGTATATTTTCTGATTAAAGAAATACTTGTGTATTTCAAGATTTGTTTTGAAACATACATAACTGTAACTACTTGTGATGGTGCAGCAGTTATAAAAAATTCAGAAAATTATTGCTGGTCTTTCAACACTTATGTTATTACAACCATGTATTTCATCTTGCTGTGATAAAAGTGCTTTATGTCAAAAAATTGAAATATATCAATAGCAATGATAGCAGTGAAAGTTATAATGACAATGATGCTGTAAATATAATCATGACAACAAATCAGATTCTGGTAATGTATAATATGCTTTACAGCATGTTTCCTCTTCAATATCTAATATAGAAAAAATTAGTAAACTTTAAATATTCTCAAACAAGAAATTCTATTTTGCAAAAAAGAAATAATAAGTGTTATGAGTCATTTTGGACTGCAGAACACATTGGAATATGTTATAAAGCATGGCTGACAGATTTTAAGCATTTTAAAACCAGTAATAATTGTAAGAATTAAAGCTCCATTATTTATGGATGGATGAGTATTTAAAATTACTGAAAATATATTAAACTGTTTAAAATCCATATGAATTGTAGTTGATCCACTAAGATGCAAATGACTCCAGGAGTCCTTGCTTCCTCCACTTCTTCCAACATAGCTCCACAAAATGAGGAATATGAAGCATCCTAACAGTAGTGAATTCTAAATTTCAGAACTTTACATTTCGTTCCATTAACTACAGACTCATGCATAAGGGCCTCATGATGACACATATATTTTCCCTCATAATAATTAATCATTCATAATTTAGTGCTATTGTATGCATGTAGTCCTCATCTGGAGAGACCAAAGTGTTCTTAGAAACCAGACCAGATGTCAGGAGTTTCAACAGTTACAGGAATACAACTCTCTCTGCAGTGCATGGTGGTATTAAGGAGGAAGTGAAAAATCTGCTGTTTTGTTGATTTGAATTTGGCGATTTTATGAATTTTCTGGAAAGGTTAGTATGGTTTTATATACAGGAATATCTCGATTATTGCAGTTTCGATTATCACAATTCTCGATTTATCGCAGTTTGTAATTTGATACCAAAATTCCAATTATTGCACTCCAAATTTGAATTATCGTGACCGCGAGATGTAGCCCACTACATATGCAACCAGTTCGAGGTGCAACTCTCCAGGTATTGCTCTCTTGTAGCACTTCGTTTTTATCCGACCGCCTGCTCACCACTCACCAGTAACTGTCTGCCTTTGCCTGAAGTACATGTGATGTTTATTTCTCTTCTTATTTACCCCTACAATGAATGCTAAAAGAAACAAGGATGATATCAAGTCTACAGCTAACAAGAAGAAATGTAGAGCGATCAGCTTAGAAGATAAGTTGCATATGATAAATAAGTATGAAGCAGGCATAACCAAAGATAAAATTGCAAGAGAGTACGGTCTAAATGAATCAACTGTTCGCCATATTTTAGACCACGCTGCAAACTATAAGCAACTAGGACAAAGCGCACTGACCTCGTCTGGGTCCCAAACTACGAGAAACAGAAGCAATCTTATGATTGAAATGGAAATGCTATTGTCAGTGTGGATAGAAGATTGTAACCAAAAGAGAATTCCTCTCAGTCAAATGACTATAAAAACAAAAGCATTGAATTTGTTTGAAACTTTAAAAAAAAAAAAAAGAAAACAATTAGAAAGCAAAAAAGATTCAGCATCAGTAGTGAAAGAAACTTTCTCTACAAGTTCAGGGTGGTTTGATCAGTTCAAAAAGCGATCGAGCATTCATAGTGTTCGTGTACAAGGTGAAATTGCAAGTGTCGATGAAAAAGTAGCAGCTAGTTTTCCTAGTGAATTGCAACAGATCATTGAAGAAGGAAATTATACCGATGATCAGATATTGAATGCTGACAAAACAGGCTTATTATGGAAAAAAATGCCCACTAAAACATTTTTAGCAAAAAATGAAAAATCACAGCCTGGCTACAAGGTTTCGAAGGAGCGTGTAACACTTTTACTATGTGGCAATGCTTCTGGAGATTACAAGATGGAGACTCAATTTATTTATCGTTCACAAAATCCTTGCCCACTTAGAAGTTTAGATAAAAAATTTCTCCATGTTCATTGGAGATTCAATAGAAAAGCTTGGATGACAAAAACTATTTTTGATGATTGGTTTAAAAACTGTTTTTGTCCTGAAGCTGAAAGGTACTGCAAGTCATTAAATCTTGATTTTAAAATCTTGTTGATATTAGATAATGCACCTAGTCATCTAACAGCACTGAATGATTTGTGCAAAAATGTAAAAGTTATTTATTTACCACCTAATACCACTTCCATCATCCAGCCAATGGATCAAGGTGTAATCGCATCCTTTAAGGCATATTACCTACGAAGAACTTTTTCACAAGCAATAGAAAAGACTACAGCAGATGAAGCTATGACTTGGACAGAATTCTGGAAGGCATTCAATATCAAAAATTGCATTGAGAATGTCAAGGAAGTATGGAGTGAAGTAACGTCTAGCAACCTGAAAGCAGCGTGGCAAAAGATCATTCCTCATTGTGCAAATGATTTTAAAGGATTTGAAAAATTTTTTGACTTTTGTCTTTCCCAGGCGAAAGACATTTCATGAGTGTGTTGTTTCTGTTATGTCTTTTTGGAAAGTACAGGTATGTTATTCTCCATGCTAGGGCAGTTCATGATATGTTGTTGACCCTCATTTGTGGATGTTTTCTCAGGTTCTGACCATATTTTGAATAGGGCATCTATGTACAATATTGTACATAGGAAATGTTATTTTATTTGCTAGCTGGTGTTGGTCATCCTATGTTAAATGCCTCTCCTCTATTTTTCAGGGGGTTGCAGTTCTTTTATTAACTTCAGTATAGTGTAATATTGTCTGCAATGTTATGGATCCAGGCCTGCTGCTTAGTTCTTAGCCAGTACCTGGTGAACCACTTGGACTGATGGTCTTCATTTTGTGGATCTATTTTATTTTTATTGAAAGCTGCCATGATTTTGGCTGAAGTGCAGGAAATCAATTTCCTATCACCTTTGGCCCATACACCTCCTCTTCTTGTGCAACTTCTGCTTTATAGTTCCAGAAATAGCAATTTGCCATTTCTATATTTCGGTTCTGATTATATAGATTTGTCCAATTTACAGGATTGTGGGAAGAAGTATGGTGTTAATGATCTGGACTCTTGCTTCTAGTGAGAATATACTTTTACTTTGCCTCCAGTCTCATTTTTTCTTGTATAGTATTTCTCTCCTTTGCAGTTGATTTTAATTGGTCCATTTAATGTTTCATCCTTGGTAATGTTGCTGCTTGGTTTGATGTTTGTGCTTCAATGCTGTCTTTAAGTGCAGCCCTGATTGTGTGCTGAATTGTTGCATTATTTTGATTAATCTAGTGATTCTTTGTGTTGTTGCTGTGATGTCATCTACATGGCAAATTGCTTTACATTCCTCCTTACATTGTATGGCAGGGCAGGTCATTCCTTTTTGATATTCCTGTTACCCTATATGGTAACAGGAATATCAAATTCCATACACAGGATGAATAGTGTTGGACTAAGTGGGCAGCCTCACTTTACTCCTCTATTTATTTTAATTGGACTTGTAATCATTCCATTTATCTGGTGCTGTGGTAATGTTGTATACATCTTAATTTTGAGTTTAATTCAAGTTCTTGTAATGTTTGAACACCTTAGCCACTTGGAGATTTACCAAGTGCAGACTTTTTGTTTTTATAAGCATAGTTAATTACATCTTTTACCAGGTTTGAGTTAAGAGGAATGCTCTATTCAGAACCACACTCATTTGGTTTGATTTTATTGGGTGCGAGATTGGGATCACCTCCGTAGTGCAATTGGAAGAACAACAGTACATTGTGCCCTTCGATTGGAATAGGCCTAAGTTCGATTCTCGTTGCGACGGGAGGAATCTTTATCTGGACGATTTCAATCGAAGGTGAGTTAGCCGATCTTATATGGAGGTAGCAGGATTTTTTCTTCCAGAAGCTCGGATTTTTCATCCCGCATTCAGACAAATCGGCCCTTCAGAACACACGGAATTTACAGACAAAAAATACTAGTTGTGGTAGTGGTGAAGGTGGGCGGTAGATGCCGTTGATGGAGATGATTCATAGTAGAGGTTCGGTGTAGTGGTTGAGACAGTTGTTGGTGTCCTCCCGCGATGAGTCTTCGGACTCCTTGGAGGTGTCACGAATAATAATAATAATAAAAATGAAGTAACCCGTGTTATCAATAACATAACTAAGCTTGGCTTCGATGTAGGACTAAAAGAAATTGAAAAAGGTGAAGTTTAGGACCTGCTTCAGTCACATGATAAGGAGCTAGATGATGAAGACCTAATTAACCTCGAAAGAGAACGTGCTTACGATGCTCAAATCGATGATAATGATGAACAAATTGATATGGCACTGAAGGAATTTACCCTCAAAGAAATGGAGGAAATGTTTAGAATCGTTGAAAAGTTTAAAGAAAAAATCTTGAACGGTGATCCTAATCTCGAGCGATCAATGAAAATTCATCAGGAAATTGAAAATTCCATCCGTTGCTACCGAGTTTTATACAAAGAAAAAAGAAAGAAAAAATTCCACCAGATAATTTTTATCCAAGAAAGAATAATTGTATGTACTGTATGTACTCCTTATATATAAATCAAGATTAAAGAATAATCCTGTTTTTCTAAATTAACCTTCATTTTTTACTTAGCACGTTTCTTTTTTACTTCATATATAAAATTTAATTAATAGATTTGAAAAATCCTTGGCAATTATCACCGTTTTACATACATTATTTATCCTGATTATCGCAGATTTGATTATTGCGGTATTTTTCGTGGCAACAATAACCGCGATAATCGAGGTATTACTGTATTGTTATACCTTGTAGATGAAGTGTGAATATTTAATTTGTTCGTGTTTATTACCATATTCATAAAACGAACTTGAAAACAACCTGTCCTCACATGAGGACAATATGTTTGTAAGGTAATCTATGCGCCAAATAGTTTGAGGTTAGAAAGTTCTTGTACAATATTTTTATAATTTTATTTATTTTATTTTTGCAAACATAAATGAATAATAAGTGTGTTAATTGGCATTATCATCTCTTTTACAGATGGATAACCAAAATCCAGGTCCATCAAGCATAAAAAAGGCCTATTACCACAAGAGACCTACTGAAGAGGAGATTGCTCAGCTAGGTACAAAGAAACGAGGATGTCCTTCAAGACAGACACCATAGCACTAAAAAAACGCAAAACTCACTCTGTGCCACATGAGAAACATTTTGATGGCAGTGGACACTTCCCAAAGAAGACAACAGGTGCTAATGCCAATCATTGCAGAGATGTACAGTGCAAGAGTAAAACAAAATACATCTGTGGTAGATGTGAGGTTCCAATCTGTCTGGAATGTTTTCAGTCTTTCCATACAAAATGTGGCAAAGAGAATAAGACTGTTCTTGATTTACATAGCTCCTGCAAATTCTAATTGTTCTACTTTTTTGTATGTACTAAGTAATCCAAATTTTGATTTGGATTACTTAGTACATACAAAATCTGTTTTGTCATACTTGTAATGTCTTTCAATGAAAATAAATTCCTTAGCCTAAGTCATTTCCATAGAAATATCTGTTGGCATTAGTGCATGATGTCTTCAGATGAGGACATCATTTTTTACATATACAGGATATAAATTTAGCAAAATTAATGCATTCATGGTAATACTGTAAGATTAAATGGTACTATATCATGCCATTATATTTTTTTATAAATGAATATAAAAATTCATGCATGAGAGGGTTAAACTGACGTTGCCATTTATTTGTCTGCCTTTCTACCTTATCTCTTGAAGAACCAAAACTGAACTATTACTAATAAGCCTAGCATGCTTCACAACATGAAGCTCGGGAGGTTTATTAGTAACAGTGCTGAATATTTCCCTGTAATTCAGTGACAATATCATTCATATGAAAATATGAAATATTGTTTCATTAATAAAATAACTTATCATTACAATACTTACCAAACACTTTCTTGCATCCCCTTTAATCTTTCTGCTGGTTGATGAGAAGTCATAACTGCCTATATTAAAATTGAAATATATTATTAGCTAAGAATTTCTAATGCAAAATTGTGACTAATTAAGAGGAGAAACTGTTTTTACACAATATTATCATTTAAAGTAATTGAGTTGCAAAATATTGTAAGCTTTATTTATTTTGTCAATATTTGGATTTATTTAGCTTTTCTTTGCCTCAATACCTTTCTTGCAATAAATTTGAGGCAAACAAGTTTGGTTTCCAGATAATTCTAACAGAATGGATCAGTTTTAGGAGAACACGCCATTTTGATGAAATCACAGAATGAGCTAAAGAAAGACTGAAGTCAAATGATAAATCAAAACAAATTGTAAAACAATTTTTGAGTTACCTGAGACAATATATAACATTCCAAAGAAAACCATAATGCTTAAACTAAACCACACGTGTGGGAAGTTTTTCTCACTTCATTTGACAGTAAGCATATTACCTAAGAATATATTACCCAAGAAGATTGTGAGTCTATGGAATACTACCCCAATTGAAGGTCTGCAGACTTCAAAAACTAGCTGATAGGTGAAAAAGAAGGGACATGATAGAAGAATATAAGTCATTAATAAGGTTTTTATAGCATTGACACTGAAGGTTTTCTTTCAGTACACAGCAGGAAGGGAGAGAACAAGTAGTCACTCCTAGAAATTATATAAGAGTGTTTTTTGTGTAGAGGCTTAAGTGCTGTGAGGACATTATGTTGGAGGTTTAATGGATTTTTTACAACACTCAAAAAGAATTAAAATAGATTTTAATACTTCCTATATTTCGTCCTAGTCACTAGGACATCTACGGGGATTACAAAGACAGTTAATGTAACATGCACACAAAAACTTACAATACTAAGCCTAACCACGTGGGTGACAATAAAGTCCTATCTAGGTGGAGCGCCCTCTAAGGGCAGTAGTAGGTGGCCTGGAATGTAAGGTGAGACCTCTGGTGATGACTGTTTCCCAAATCTTCGGAAGCTTAATGCAACCGTATTTGTTAAGATTTGGTTGGTTTCTGAGAGCTGCTGCTGCTGCTTCTAAGAAAAGTCTATCTTTCTTGAATTTGCTGTGGTGGAGCATGGTGGTTTTCTTCCATGATACTCTGTGGGTGGTGTCCAAAACAAAAGATTTGGTTGGTTTCTCAGAAACCAACCAAATCTTAACAAATACGGTTGCATTAAGCTTCCGAAGATTTGGGAAACAGTCATCACCAGAGGTCCCACCTTACATTCCAGGCCACCTACTACTGCCCTTAGAGGGCGCTCCACCTAGATAGGACTTTATTGTCCCACATGGTTGGGCTTAGTATTGTAAGTTTTTGTGTGCATGTTACATTAATTGTCTTTGTAATCACCGTAGATGTCCTAGTGACTAGGACGAAATATAGGAAGTATTAAATTCTATTTTAATTCTTTTTGAGTGTTGTAAAAAATCCATTAAACCTCCAACATAATATATAAGAGTGTAATCAGTGTGTTAACCTTAGCTTTTCAGTAAACAGGAAGCTCACCCCACACAGGCAGGATACATTCACAAACTATATCATTACTCCTCCTCTCAACAATATGGTATCATTAAAACACTAACCAATAGAGCCTATAGCCTTTGTTCCAGTAAGTCCTCTCTTACAGTACTGAATCATATACACCACACCTTTTTATCTAATGGCTACAGTTCCCACAGTATCAAATAAATAATCCTTTCCCCAATCCTCAACCCTCTCTTCAGAAAGATTTTAGTAATGCTATCATCATTCCCCCACATATAAATTAGCCAAACATTTAGCCAAAACGCTCACACACTACACTGGCAACACACCATCACACATAAAAAACTCGGCCCACTTTAAAGCCAGTATAGAAAACCTCGCACTCCAACACACTGACATAATGGTCAGTTTTGACGTCTCCTCCCTATTCACTAATGTCCCACTCAAAGAAACCCTTGAGCTCATCCAAGCCAAGTTTCCTCCCGATATCTCAGCCCTATTTCAGTTCACAATGAACTCGGGCTATTTCGTTTGGCAAGGAAAGTTCTACAAACAGATAGAGGGGACAGCCATGGGTTAATCACTTTCCCCACCCTTGGCCAATTTCTTTATGGAGACATTTGAAGAGAAAGCCTTAAACTCCGCCCCACAAAAACCCACTATTTGGCTTCATTATGTGGATGATGTGTTTGCTATTTGGCCACATGGCTCAGACACACTCCACTCCTTCCTAACACACTTAAACAACCAACATCCCAGAGTCCAGTTCACCTTAGAAAAAGAGGAAAACAACACCCTCCCCTTCCTAGACACTTTAATCACCCGCCAGCTTGATGGATCTTTGGTTTTCTCTGTTTACAGAAAACCCACCCACACTGGCAGATACATTCACCAGCAATCCCCCCCCCACCTCACAACAATATGGGGTGATAAAAACACTATATAACAGGGCAAAATTAATCTGCTCAGATGACAAGGTCCTGACTATTGAACTAAACCACATCCTCAACACTTTCTTAGCCAATGGCTATAACCCCAAAAAAATCCAAAAATTACTAAAACCTGTAAACCACAACCCCCCCTCCACAATAAAGATTACACCAAGTCTATCACCATCCCCTACATCCAGGGCACCTCTGAAAAAATAACCAATATCCTCAAAAAATATGACCTTACTTCCTGTTACAGACTATATAAAAAGTTGGCATCCCTTATCCGCTCTACCAAAGACCAACCACTTCCCCTAGACCTACCTGGTGTATACCAGGTCCCTTGCAGCTGCAAATTGTCCTACTTTGGCCAAACAGGCAAAACAACAAATATCAGGATTTCAGAACACCAAGACTACATCCGGTTTCACCAGTACAGCCGCTCTGGGCTGGCAGACCATGCCTTAGATACCCACCATAAAATTCGTTGGAAGAAAACAAAAATAATTCATCGCAGCAAGTTTAAATACGAAAGATTATTCAAAGAATCTTCAGCAGCTCTAAAAAACGTTCCTAACAACAAATTTGGGTGCATGAAACTGCCCCAAATTTGGGAGACTTTCATTATGAGAACTTCAGCCCAACTGCCAAGACTACCAAATTAGCCCGCAAGAGGGCACCATTAGGACTTTAGGACACAATATTAGTTTCTTGCTTTCTTCCTCATTTGCTTTGTGTTAGTTCCTGAGTGCACATACCATATCTTAATGTTCCCGAAGATGGCAATGTGACATTGCCGAAATATAGAAATTATTCATTAAAGTTACCTTTAATTAATATACTTTATATGCGTTGTTAATTCCGTAAACTAATTACCAGTTATGTCTAACCAACGTATAAGTCTTACTACTAGAATTAAAATAGGGAGCAAACACATTATTAATAATAATCGTATGATGATACACAGCCATGAGTCCCCTTTACAGGGAGGTACAGCACCATCTCAGTCCACCCAAATTTTATCCGTGCTCCAGAACCGGCATAGCTGACGAATCAGACCTATGGCTGGGTCAGTATTCCTGAGTGTAATCCGTGTGTATTCACTGGACCGGTTTGCCTGCTTGCGGGAAGAAAAACCCCAGATAAACTGGTGGAAAAAACCCTGCTGTCCACGCCCAAGACTAGCTAACTTGGCTATGGCTGAGGAAGATCCTTAAGCTCCTCGCCACGGTGACCACCCAGCAAAAATATTTTGTACTAACTTAAGCAGGAAAAAGGTAATAGATCTGAAAAAAAAAGTACTAAATTTTTGTATATTATTTCTGGGAAAACTCCCATGTTACTCCTCTTTATTTAACTATTATAATTACAGCTATTTTGCCTGCTTCAGTTTAGGAGTACCCCTGTTTGAATGTCATTGGCTATTTACTCATGGATTCTTAGGGCATTATGAGTGCAGATGTACTAAAAAGTATATGTAGCCTAAGGAATAGAAAATTGCACATACCTTTTTCTGGGTGTTGTGGCTTTTCCTCTGTCTGCGATGTCGAAAACTGCAGAGTGTGTGTGTGGGGGGGGGTAGGCAGTTTGGTAGAATAAGTTAGAAAAACCCGGGTTTTTTCGTAATATATAGAAACATATACTTTTATATAGGGTGGGGAAAAAGTGAAAGGGTTAATTTTTTAAAATAGGGAGGGGGAAGGGGAAAGGTGGTTGACGGGGTGTGGACCGTTTCGACTATTCGTGGTCGTCATCTGAACACATTGGGAAAGTGGAAGCTATGTCAGGTCGGGTGGGTGCTTCTGCTTTAGAGGTGTTTGTGTTGTCTCCTATTGGTCGGGGTTGTGACCTCAATTTTATGTTGTGAAGCTTCCAAACCTCAGAGATTATGTAGGGCCTGTGTACGTTGATAGAGTTCGCGTCACACTTTATAGCTATTGTTTCCGATATTCTGAGCATTGTTTCATTGTCTTGTCTGTCTATTATGATGGCCTTGTCTATCTGCGGGGTGTGTTTTTGTTCAAGGGCATGAACAGCTATTTTCGTTTTTCCTGTGCTTTGTATATGATTTTTCTTTTTGGTGTTGCATTTTTTAGTGTTTAAATGTTCTGGAATAGGGATGTTACAGTCACGGAAATGTTCTTGTAGTCTTGCCCATAGAGACCTGATGGTGGAACCTGTGTAGGTGATGTCACAGTCTTTTTGGCAGGGAAATTTATAGACTACATTGTGCTGTTCAAATATTTCTTTTTGTGTGTGAGGTTTGGTGGATTTTAGGAGGTTTGCCAGTTTTTGGCTTGTGGTGAATACCAGTTTGTAGTCAGTATGTTTGAAGATGTATTTATAGGCTTTGTATGTATTTTGGGTGTATGGTAGTTTGATAATTTTTTGAGTAGGGAAGTTCGTTTTGGTACTAGGGTTGTTTTGGCGGTTTTTTGCCGTCTTTTTGCCATCTAACCCTAGTACCAAAACGAACTTCCCTACACAAAAAATTATCAAACTACCATACACCCAAAACACATACAAAGCCTATAAATACATCTTCAAACATACTGACTACAAACTGGTATTCACCACAAGCCAAAAACTGGCAAACCTCCTAAAATCCACCAAACCTCACACACAAAAAGAAATATTTGAACAGCACAATGTAGTCTATAAATTTCCCTGCCAAAAAGACTGTGACATCACCTACACAGGTTCCACCATCAGGTCTCTATGGGCAAGACTACAAGAACACTTCCGTGACTGTAACATCCCTATTCCAGAACATTTAAACACTAAAAAACGCAACACCAAAAAGAAAAATCATATACAAAGCACAGGAAAAACGAAAATAGCTGTTCACGCCCTTGAACAAAAACACACCCCGCAGATAGACAAGGCCATCATAATAGACAGACAAGACAATGAAACAATGCTCAGAATATCGGAAACAATAGCTATAAAGTGTGACGCGAACTCTATCAACGTACACAGGCCCTACATAATCTCCAAGGTTTGGAAGCTTCACAACATAAAATTGAGGTCACAACCCCGACCAATAGGAGACAACACAAACACCTCTAAAGCAGAAGCACCCACCCGACCTGACATAGCTTCCACTTTCCCAATGTGTTCAGATGACGACCACGAATAGTCGAAACGGTCCACACCCCGTCAACCACCTTTCCCCTTCCCCCTCCCTATTTTAAAAAATTAACCCTTTCACTTTTTCCCCACCCTATATAAAAGTATATGTTTCTATATATTACGAAAAAACCAGGGTTTTTCTAACTTATTCTACCAAACTGCCTACCCCCCCCACACACACACTCTGCAGTTTTCGACATCGCAGACAGAGGAAAAGCCACAACACCCAGAAAAAGGTATGTGCAATTTTCTATTCCTTAGGCTACATATACTTTTTAGTACATCTACACTCATAATGCCCTAAGAATCCATGAGTAAATAGCCAATGACATTCAAACAGGGATACTCCTAAACTGAAGCAGGCAAAATAGCTGTAATTATAATAAGTACTAAATTTTTATTTGCTTTTGTTTCAGTCTATTTAGGGCATTTTACGATATGACTACCTTATTATCATAGATGAACTCAATGTAAAACCACTAAATTAACATATGTACTACAAATAGGAAAAGAAAAAAAGTCAAAACTCAGCTCGCTGTCATCTATGAGTCCAAGAGCTGCAGTTGTCAATCATTATAACAGAAGTCCCAATTGTAACTCTAGCAGTTAACATGTGTATTAATTTACCATAGAATTTTTTGTCTCATTTTAGTGTTTAAAATAAAACATTAAATTTTCAGTTATTTAATGTGCTATTTACATATATACAGGGGTTCCCACCCACAAGAAAAACACTGGAAGTATTTATACATTATTTTTATCAGATTTTGCTAAATTAATTAACTCTTCAGAAATAGTAAAATCTTTAGCTGATGAATGTTTTGATTTTTCTTTTGTCAAAAGGAGTTCATTCATCAAAGGAGTTTTTTTTTTTTTGAGATTTCATTGCGTGAAACTACAGCCAAAGCATTTTTTATAAAATAGTTACATTTACTGTGTTCACAGTGTATTTTCTTAGCAATTTCACTATCAGGAGCAATTGTTTTCAATAGAGATGGAAGAGTATCCATAAGCCACAAAAGCAGATTGTGTTCGGCATCCAGGGTCGTTCCGTGGGTTTGCGCCGCCTGAGTGCAAAATTGTTTGTGTCCCCCCCCCATTAAAAATTAAAGGTTCCCAAAGTACAATAACACGTTATGAATCATTTTATTATACTGTACATTAAGAGGAATGTATATTAAAATAAAGAAAAAACACAAATAGTAAAAAAAAAATTATTTTTAAATAATAAACAAACATACTCCTAAAATGTAACATGGAACATGACAAGAAAAGAAGAAGAGACTCTCGGGATAACTCAGCGTGCAATAGAACGTAGGATTTGTAACATCAGCAAAATGGAACATGTTAGAAACACGGAACTAAGAAAGAGATCAGGCATAAAAGATGTAGTAACTGCAGTACATGAAAGCAAGATGAGATGGGCAGGTCACATAGCCAGACTCAGAGATAACAGATGGACATATAGAATATTCAACTGGCAATAAGAATAAAGAGAAAAACCAGGAAATCACCTACAAGATGAGAAGATCCACTAATGAAATCTATGGGTATAACATGGAAGAGAGAGGCTCAAGATCGAGATCGTTGGAGGCATCTTTGTGACCTGCACTCATGGAGAAATCCTGAATGATTTTCAGGATTTCTCCATGAGTTTCAGTTTCATGGAAGCATGTGTAATGGAGCAACAAATTATGCTGCACCCTCTAACAAGCCAGTGAACATCCTTATCAGAGTGCACAACCCCAACTATGAAATTCAGAGGTGGCAGAGTGATGGTATGGTCCTGTTTTTCCTGGTTTGGCCTCGGACTTTGCAGTGCCACAAACACTGAACTCCAAGATATATCTGAACATTCTGGACAAAGCAATGCTTCTTACTTTGTGGCTTTTCTAAGGAACTGACCATTATCTCTTTCAGCAAGACAATGCACCAAGCTATAAGGTTGCTGCTGTAACTACATGATTTGTGGACATGATTGTCACCACATTTGACTGGCCTCCACAGAGCTCTAATCTCAACCCTATTGAACATCTGTAGGATGAAATGGAGCATCGGGTGAGGTCAAGAGACATCTGCACAACACAGTGGCGCACTCAGGATTTAATCTTGGAGGGGGGCTGAGTACTCAAGATTTAATCTTGGGGGGGGGGAACGAGTTGAGTAGACGATTTGAGAATACACACTACGCATTGCATATGCCCTATGACTGAACATCTGCAGTGATCGTCATTACATGATACCCATGATCTCTGGCCCAGCTGGGTAAACAAAGTATCGCCCAAGCACTACTTCATTCACCTTGCGTTCACAACGGCTGTGATTCCCGAGAGCCAGAGGGTATTCCCACCTTATGTGACCGCTAATTTATTAGCAGTATAGAAATAGAAGACACGACACAACACAAATTTAAAAAAAAAAAAAAAAAAATTTAATTTGGAAAAGATTTTGGGAAAATTTTCTAGTCTTTTTTTCCTTTTTCTTTTTTTTTGGGGGGGAAGGCCCCTTGGGCCCCTCCCTGGGTGTGCCAATGGCCCAACAAGTCCAGGACCTCATTACATGCCTACAGAAAGAATGGTCCAAAATTAACATGGATCACTATTGTACACTTCGAAACTATGCCCAGTAGGATTGCTACAGTCACTGTAGTGAAAGGAGGTCCTACATATTATTAAGGTAGGTGCCATGGCTGTTTGTTCCTCACAGTAAAGTGTCCATTAATTTCTTTCCAAGTAGTGTATTTTGATATCTGTTGCACTGATTTTGGAGTTTCTGGAATAAAAACATGAAACCAGAATGAAAATAAATAATTTACCAACTAGAATAATTATGTACAAGCTGATGTTTTGTCAGTTCAAGCCAGCATTATTAAAGGAACTTTAATGATACATTCTCAGCAACATACTTCCAGCTTCATTCTAGTGAAGACTGAGGATAAAGCTGGAACAACCAGCTGCTCTTTAAACAAAATGAAGGTATGGCAATGGGCTCTCCACTTTTACCTCTTATTGCTAACTTGCACATGGAATCTTTAGAAGCTTTGGAACTAAATTTGCCCTCTTCTCCTCCCAAGTCCAAACTGAGGTATGTTAGAGTCTTTGCCATTTGGCAGAATGACCCACAACATGTTATAACTTTTTACAGTTCCTCAACAATATCCATTCCCAAATTAGTTTTACTGTTGAAGAGGAAAAGGAAGAGGCTCTAGCAATCTTTAACCCTTTCATTAAAAGGCAATCAGATGGTCACTCTTGTGTTCAGTCTACTGTAAGCCTACGCACACATAGAAAACACCTAGATGCCACTTCGCATTACTGTCCTGTACAGAAATTCGGAATTTTCAAAAGTTTAGCTGGCAGGGTAGACTCAGAACCAGTACCGTATCTGGAACAAGCTTTTCTCACATCACTCAAACAAAACAAATAGGCTGGGCTTGCTCTTAAAACTACACAGAATTAAAACAATCTACAAATCCCCTGAACAAAGTTTCCACCTCCCTAAGACAGATCAAGGACTGCAAGACACCCTCTGTCAATGTGAAACTCAGTATTTTGGACAGACAGTTGAGACTACATTTGTCAGAAGAAAAAAAAACACTGCCAAATATAATAAAAAGTACTTTCGCATTGTCAAGCCAAAAAGGACTAGCATAGCATGCAAATATTTCATCAAGTAGAAGAAAGCCAGGCCACTACACCAATCCTAATTCAAATCAGAGACTGTTCCTAGAAGTTGTTCAAGTTCTACAGAACCTGGTTCAATGTAATAGAACTTATGCTATGGTCCTGCAACAATTTTGGTGCATAACTTTGTCTTCCTGTCAGCATTACATCAGAGAAGATTAAAATGAAAAGCACTACTTTCACCCTTCATGCAAATGACTTGCTTGCTTGTTCTAGAAGCCATGGGATGTCTGACATCCCATGCCAGAATGGAAATGCACAATTTCCATCCTTGTGACAAAAGGAATTCTGCAGAGTACAATTAAGAAAGATGAAATAAATAGTAGAAATTAAAGCTGCTAGTTTAGGTTATATTAAAAATAATCAATTGTGTTTGATGTTTGCAAGTAGTAAGATATATCACTGAAATTTATGCTAAGATCATGAAAGTTGAAGGATATTTGATTTTTTTTTTCTGTGGTGGTTTTTGTTATTATTATTTATTTTATTTTTTGTAATTTTATTTTAAGGGTTGTTTCTGTTGGAATTTTGCTGTTTGCTATTTCTATTGTATTGTTTTTTTGAGAGCGTGATTTTCGATACGTGGAACTAAAAAAATATCTTGTGCTGTCTTTTATGGTTGTTTAATGTTAAAAAAGAATTCAAGAGAAGGGAAATGCAGTGAGAGTATACAATCCACAGGCATGCAACTGACAGAGAAAGAGCACCCAGATTCCCATCCACTTTGTGGCCTCTAAGACTTAACACACTCCACTATACTCAGACTCCCTTCAGGCAGAAGAACTGGCAGCAGGATTACTACTGGGTTGAATTTGGACCTGTGTCAAGCGGCCAGCATGCAGAACCATTTTTACTGCTATACTCTCAAATGGGGGAGAATTTGGAGTCTCTACAGCATATTCAGGCACATGAAGCCATCACCCACATGCAGAAAAATGGAGGGAAAAACCGAAATCCTGTTTTAGAATTCATGGCAATGGCCGCTTCAAGCCCTCAATAATCAAAGTGGTGCTGCTTCCAAGCAATGAAAGTCATCTCCCACCCAGAAATCTAGTTGCCGTTTCCTGAAGCTAGGAAGGTAAGTATTTGTGGAGGCACTACTTGCCAGGTTTGTCAGAGAGAGAGAGAGAGAGAGAGAGAGAGAGGAGCCAGACATCACAAATCACAATCCTGTTTTCATCCGTTTGTGGGACATACCATGGGAAGGTGAGGTTGACTAAGCTGGGAGAGACTATATGTTGCATGTTGCCAAGTCATTTATGATCCATATATATTAGGGTGTTGTGGAAATGGCATTTTATGTCCATAACAGTAGACCACTTGGAGGACAGTGATATGTTTGATTCTAGTCACCAATTAGAGCTGGCCTGCACAACATACAGCCCGCAATGCTATTTATTTTGGCCCGTGTGCCTGATTGAATTATTTAATCATACAGGGGAATATGAAATTAGACGATTTTTTCCTAGCATTGAATAAAATTTTTACTAAGACTCTGCATGTTTACGTTCATGCAATTAATGTCACAATCGTGTTTCTTTCAACTCTACAATAAATTGCATTTGGAGTTATTCCCATTGTCGTATTTAATAACAAATTATTACAATCACTTCGAGGTTTTGTTAGCACTAGTGTTGCTGCAGGGAAATTCAAAGTTACATCTCCGTGATAACGACTTGATGTGTATGAACGAGAACGAATCGTATTACACAAAATTGGCCGTGCCTTGACTGGTTTTGGCAGTGTAGTGGTTGGTTGTAGCTGGAGCAATACATTACATAACTGTTATCATAACCTGCATTATTGTGATTTTTCATCATTAGTTTTTTGTAATTAATATTGTCAATCTCGACACAATGAGCTTAAGTAAAAGGAGTAAAATAGATTTGGAACATCGAGCATTTAACCCTGAGTGGACAAACAAATATTTTTTACGTTGTTTAAGGACAAAATAGTGTGCACTGTTTGCCAGGAATCTATCGCTGTGCCGAAAGAGTACAATCTGAGACGTCATTCTGAATCGAAACATCCTAACCATGGCAAGTTGGATGCAAGTGAAAAGCAAATAAAAGCAGCAGTTATTGAAAGTCCTTAGAGGTGAGCAACAAGCCTTTAAAAAAGTGACATCTGCAAATGAAGTTGCCAAAAAGGTAAGCTTAAAAATATCACAAGAAATTTGGTTGCAGAAATTAGTTGATAGGCAATAAAGGGGGGATATGATAGAGTCATTCAAATTGCTAAAGGGTTTCTATAGGATAAATTCAGAGGATATTTTTGAGATCAGAACTGGTGGTGGGAGAACTAGGGGACACCTATGGAAGCTGGGCAAGAGTGTGGTTAGCATGGGTGTTAGAGCTGGGTTCTTTACTTTTAGAGTGGTAAATGAGTGGAATAAGCTGTCAGAGTCTGTTGTGGGTGCTATGACGGTGAGCGAGTTCAAGGCAAGGTATGATATATACTGTGAGAATGTCGTATAGTTGTGTGGACATGATGTTTAGGGCCTCCCTCGATGAGTCTAAGTACTCCCTGGAGTCGCCCATAATAATAATAATAAAATAGTTTGTGCTGGCAAATCATTTACTGAAGGAGAGTTGATAAAAAAAGTGTCTGATGATTGCCATTTCCGAATTGTGTCCTGATAAGAAAAATAATTTTGAAAATATCAGTTTGTCCCGTATGACTGTTCAGTGCAGGGTGGCTGATATTGCCGAGGATCTTAAAGATAACCTGCAACAATCGACTAGTGAATTTGTCTATTATTCGCTTGCTATGGATGAAAGTACTGACATGAAAGATACTGCACAGCTTTTAATATATGCAAGAGGTGTTAATAAGAATTTTGAGGTGAAAAAGGATTGCTAGTTTGTGTTCAATGAAAGGAAGAACAGGAAAGGAGATCATAGAAAATGTAAAGATGTGTGTAACCGAAAAACTATCCTTAAATTTCAAGAATTTAGTAGCAGTTTGCACTGATGGTGCCCCATCTATGGGTGGAAAAAATGTTGGTGCTGTAACATTTATTGAACAGTATGCAGGTAAACCATTGACAAAATTTCACTGCCTAATTCATCAGCAGGTGTTATGTTCAAAGCTTTTGCAGTTTGATCATGTGATTAAAGTAGTATTTGCTCTGGTCAACTATATTCGAGCTCTGGGTTTGAAACACAGAATGTTTTAGGCGTTTCTAGAAGAAAATGATGCCGAGTACGGGGATCTACATTACCATTCCACACTGATGTACATTGGTTGAGCCGTGGTAAAGTTTTGTCATGCTTTGTCGCTCTTAAAAATGAACCAATTGAATTTTTGGAATCTCAAGAAGATATGGAAAAATTCCCAGAAATAATGGATGAAGAATGGAATCGAGATTTATTTTTCTTGTGTGACATTTTGGGTCACTTGAATGACCTTAACTTAAAGCTTCAAGGAAAAAATTTCATTGTTTTTTTGTTTTTAGTTAATGTCTCTCATAAAGGCATTCAAAATGAAATTAAGTTTGTTTGAAAATCAACTTGCTAAGGGGGGATAAGTCACATTTCTTAACTTGTCGAGAATATTCCATCAGAATATCATTCAATGGTGGGTGGAAAATATAAGAAGCACATATCACTTCTAAGTGAGGAGTTTCAGAAAAGAATGCCACTGAGTAATGAAGACGAAGTGATTGAGGATCCATTTTCTGTCGAAGCAGGAAATCTACCTCTTGCACTCCAGATGGAAGTTATTGATCTCCAGTGTTCTGAAAACTATCAGTTCAAGCATAGGGAGAGTACTTTACAAGAGTTTTATTCTATTCTGGATCAGGATAAATTTAAAAGTTTGTTGGATACTGCCTACCAAGTATTTTGTATATTTGGGAGCATATATATACTTGTGAACAAACATTTTCGGTCATGAACTTGAACATAACCAAACAGTGTTCATCTTTAAGTGATATCAATTTAGAGGCCATATTAAGAACAGCCACTTCAAACATGACACCAAACTTTGATAAAATAGTGGCAACAAAGAAATACAATGTGTCACATTGTGACATTCTGAATGTCACAATGTGACATTCAGTCACTGATATTTTACTGCGAATAAGTGATATTCTCAGTGAAATTATTAGTAAACTTTGTATTTATGTTTAAGTGGTTTTTATTGAGAAATTTTGCAGCTATATCTGTTTGTAAATAATTTTGATAATAATTTTAATTGTAACTCTCTAAAAAATGTAAATATGAATATTAATTAGTATTTACTGTAGACCTACTAACAAATTTACTTAAGTTTAGCTGCAGTGGACTAGTCTAAGATTCTAGGTCCGAAGTGATCTGGCCTTTGGTCAGATAGTCCAAGTTGGATTTGGCCCTCAAAGACAATCAAGTTGTGCAGGCCTGAATTAGAGGAATCTTTTCTAGTCCTTTCTTCTGCTACTTCTTGAATAATCAGTCATTGGCACAAACAATTAGAGTTTTCCCCCACCTGGAAGCTTGGGTTTTTAATCCTGCAAGTTAAAAATTTGGCTATGGAATTCACAATATTTCAGACATAATATAACTGTTAGGATTCAAAGTAACAAGATCATAGCTTCACTATAAATCTCTTTCCCCTGAAAGTCTTGATTCACTGATAAATTCCAGCTCACCATCAGTGATGGCTAAAGGGTGGCTACTGGATGCACACTAAAGTTCAAAAAGGCAAAAGGAGTCTGCATATATTCTTTGGGAATAAAAAGGTATCAGGAGGAGGAGAAAGAGGATATATATATAATTAAAAAATCACAATGCCTTAATAGATTATCTCTAGGCATTCAGAAGAATTCTAAAACATCTCATTTAGTAATAATACCCAACTATTGGACAAATTATCCATAAAAATTATCATTTTGTCAGACTAAAGTTTTCATTTCTAGTAATTTCATTTCAGAATGAAGAAGATATTACTGGTGTATATTCTGAAAAGTTTGTGCATCATGTTTTTTTTTTTTTTTACATAAAAATGTGAGATAACTGCAAAATCCCTCTAATTCCCAATCTGGGTGTTATTGTCTACTGTTATACAGAAATAAAGTTACAACATAGCAGCAAGGAGAGATTGGTGCAGTACAAGTGAAACAGCATTATATTATTTTAGAGGTTACAGATTGAATTATTCCAGTTTTTAAGAAATAATTTATTCTATTATTTTTTAAATGAAGCTATAGACCAAATTACATGCAAAACATGCTCAACCAATCTAATATTTTACCTCTTGTTTTCTGCTTTGTGTAGTAGAGGAGAAAGAGTGACGACATCCAACAATAAAATTCCTGGATAATCCTGAATTTCTATATAACCACCGAACTCCAAAAGTCAAACTTTTGAGCATAATATCTTTTCACAAAAAAAGTCCAATCACACTTATTACAAAGTGCACATATCTACAAGAATAAAATTAAAATATGTTCACTATACAAACTTCAAATTAGAAGGCAAGACATTTTTTTCTCCTTCATACAAGAGTAAATAATACTTATAGTTTTATTATGGGCATCTCCATGGAGTTGAAAGATTCATTACAGAAAGCCAACACTACATGTTATTCATACAATTCCTATCATACCTCTTCCTAAACTCATTCACTGTCAGAGCACTCAACTACTGTGTTGTATTGCACTACTGAATGCAATCTATTCCAGTCATTCACTAGTCTCTAGGCAAAAAATCTAGTCCTTATACCCTTACTAACCAACCCTTAAGTTACATAATAAGTTTCTATTATGTCTCCTGTCTTCTCTGCCTGTCAACTAAACAGCCCACATATCTTCAATCTATTCTTTCAGGAAGCATTCCACAGACATGTCAACATTTTGGTCACTATCTCTACCAAACTGTCAAGGCATTTCTCAACATCCACATAATTCTAGGCTCATCAATGTCTTCCAATCCAGTACCATCAATGTAATACATAGTATAGAGTTTTTACATCCCAAAATGTAACTTTACACTTTTGTCACATTAAATGAATAACCATTATCCTTTGTTCATAGTGCCAATTAATTAAATCGCTCTAAAGGTTCTTTATATCACCTTTATTCACTACTTCTCTCTGCAATTTCGGATTTAATAATCCAAAACTGCAGAGAGAAAGGGCCTTATGACAGGACCTAACACATTCCAAGAGTTACCCCTCATCCTCCTGGATTCTGCTTCAACATATGGACTCTCCAGTGTCTCTCTGAAAGCCACTCTCCCATCCATGACACTAGCTTCTTATATCCATTCCATTTACTCCAACTGTGCAGAATTCTGTCAAATGCCTTTGCAAAATCAAGCAATATTATGGTGTAGTCATTACTCTTATCCAAATCAGTTGTCACTATTATAAAACGTGATAAATAAACAAGGCAGGCCAAACATTTTACAAAGCCATGCCGGCCACCATACAGCATCATATTCCTAATGTATCCATTCATTCCAAAATTATACCTTTAACCAACTTTTCCAATACCTTAAAGACCACTACTAACTGGTCTGTAATTTGCTTCTGCCTTGGAGACTAATTTATCTAATGAAACTATTTTGTCCTCTTTCCAAACCATGCCAGAGCTGAGAGTAAGATTAAACAGGTTAATAACACAGTCCAACACAATTTTTGCTGACTTTTATATGAGACTTGTTTTTTTACTAATTTGGGTACGCTGATTTCAAATATCAAACCCATTTTTCTCTATCACATCAGGTTTTTCCTCTATGGCATTTTCTTTTTGCTAATTTGTAAGTTTTTGATAGTTTTAAGGAGGCAGTAATATTTAGAGGATCAAAAAAATCGATTTTTTAATATTATTTTCTGAAAGTATGTACTTTTAAAAATCTGTTCCTAACTTTTTATCAAGAAATTCAAAAAATTCCCAAAGATATAGCCTATTATTCAAAGCGGTGCGTAGATCAGAATCAGAGCGCTCACTGCTCTCGCTTGTTAGTAAACGAATAAATGCGTAAGAACCTGCAACGGCACGTACTGGCACTTTGAATGCGAGAAAGGCCAATAATTAGATACATAACTACTTAACAATATTCATTAAAAATTACAAGAATATTTATAAAAAAAAATAACAATTTTACTTACACATAAGTTTCAGGGAATAAATTTTTGTTTGTAGCAATTTCTGCTGTGTATTCTGTTTTGGCAATCCCTTTGAATACTCCAACAGTAGTCGGCATCATGTGAGAATCCCATCTTCCTTGGTACCGATCTTCCATAGTTTTTAAGTCTTGATGAAATCTTTCGCTTTGTTCATCGCTTACAGCACCTAAATTCTCGGGAAATCTATCAAGATGACTGTATAGGAAATGAAGCCTTATGCTCATGTTGCAACCTAGGCACTGGAAATTTTCAAGCATTGTTTCCACTAGATCTTTGTAATTGCACGCTTTTTAGTTTCCAAGAAAATTATTCGCAACCATCGTAAATGAAGTCCAGGCCTCTTTCTCAATTTCGTTCATAGAGTTGATGAAATTTGGGTCTCTCATTAAAGTTCTAATTTGCGGTCCATCAAATACACCGGCTTTAATTTTTTCATAACTAAGTCGTGGAAATTTTGTCACATATGTATTGGAAACAGTCACCATGTAAATCGAAAGCTTTAACATGCTGCTTTATAAGACCTAGTTTGATGTGTAGAGGTGGAAAAATTATTTTTTCTCTGTCGATTAAAGGTTGATTTATAACATTCTGTTCTCCAACATTTAAGGATATTCTAAGAGGCCAATGTTTCTGACTCCAGTGTTGGTTTCTAGCTCGACTATCCCAGAAGCATAGAAAACATGGAAACTTTGTATATCCTCTTTGAAAGCCAAGTAAAAAGTTCACCATTTTAAGATCCACACAGATGATACAGTTATGGTCTGTATATTTTAATAACTTCAGAACCTTTTTAATGTCCTCATATGTTTCCTTTAAGTGGACTGAATAGCCAATAGGAATTGAGCCATATACATTCCCATTGTGTAGCAAGACACACTTTGAGACTTCTGCTTGAACTGTCGATAAATAAACGCCACTCGTTTGGATGATATTGTACAACACTCATTTCAGTTAGTAAACCTGACACATTGTTACAGTAAACAAACCCACACTCGTGTTTAAAATATTGTACAAGATTACTTTCCCTGCTACGATAAAAAGTTATCTTCGTATCTTGCTCCAGTAAGTTTTTTTCATTTAATCTTGAAGCTAACAATTACGATGATTCCTTTGATAGGCCCAAATCTCTTACTAAGTCATTCAATTCTGCTTGAGTAAAACGTTGCAGTCCAGAACTAGAAATTAAATTTTCATTGTCTAAATCAACATCCAGGTCTTGCTCCTCAAGAACATCTGGCATATCCCGATCATGCTCATTCTCAAGTAAAGGAAGTCCTTTATAAATTGGCACAGCTATTTCATTGGAATGAGCAACTGGCCGAATTGCCGAGTCGAGATTTGGATACACAATTTTTTCTTATTCTTCTTATTATAACCAGAAGTCTGAACTAAACAAAAATAGCAATTATCTACGTGATTTTTCAGTTCACACCAAATCATTGGAATGCCAAAAGCTAATTTTTGGCGTTTTCCCTTGCTCCACTGTCGTAAATTTTCTACACATGACTTACACACTTTATTTGGAGCCCATGACTTGTCCTGATCTGCAATTTTTCCGTCAAAGTATGCAAAGTACACTTTCTTAACGAAATCAGTGATATTTGTCCTTTGACTGGGAACAGTAAAGCTGCCACAAATGTAGCAGAAGGAATCTACACTATTGACACAATTTCGAGTAGTAGACATGATGTATTTTCTTCATTGCCAACTAACATGCAATTAACAAGACAAAAAAACCAGAGACTTTACTGAAACGTTATAAGCGCTCATCATACTTTCAGGATCGATTAACGATTGACTGATTTCGATCATTCCTTGTCCGCTATGACGCATATAGCATTCATTTGTTTTAGGCAGTTGTCATCACCTACTTTTCATCACCTAAATGTATTAGGTCGGTTATCGGCCTCTCTCACATTCAAAGTGCCAGTACGTGCCGTTGCAGGTTCTTACGCATTTATTAATTTACTAAAAAGTGAGAGCGGTGAGCGCTCCGATTCTGATCTGCGCACCGCTTTGAATAATAGGCTATATCTTTGGGAATTTTTCGAATTTCTTGATAAAAAGTTAGGAACAGATTTTTAAAAGTACATACTTTCAGAAAATAATATTAAAAAATCGATTTTTTTGATCCTCTAAATAGTACTGCCTCCTTAAAACTATCAAAAACTTACAAATTAGCAAAAAGAAAATGCCATAGAGGAAAAACCTGACATGATAGAGAAAAATGGGTTTGATATTTGAAATCAGTGCACCCAAATTAGTAAAAAAACAAGTGTCAGATCATAATCAGCAGAAAAAAAAATTTTTTGATTGGCCAGTGTAATTTGCCATTGTCAGTTTGCTTGCACACTCTTGCAACACATGGACCAATGTGTTATTTAATTTCATTGTTGTATTCACACTGATATTTCTCAATATGCTGAGCAGATCCACCTCAAATCTCACATCAGCAAATGCAATATTTCCACTATCTATATTTTTGACTTTTGTCACTTCCTACCACTCATCAAGTTATCCATCCATAATCATCTTTCCTCTTTTACTTGCAATATAGTGAAAAAACTAGAATTTCCTTTGGCTGCTGCTTAGCTAATTTCCTTCTTACCATACTTGTCACTCTTCTTGCCTGCACTCTGTATTGCTCATGGGCATGGTGTGGTGGTCACTTATTTCTTTATATTCCTTTCATGTTTTCATTTGTTGCAGAAGAAGTTACAAAAAATGAAAATCTGAAGGGTCAGCAAGATAAACCCCCATTTGGGTTTATCTTGCTGACCCTGACCATGCAAGTCAGATACATCATCACTGGCTTAACAGTCCTATATGGGCCCTGGCCATCCTTATTCATTGCTAAGTTTCTCTGATTTTAAAACATTTGTCATTTTGTCATCATTTAGTCCATCCAGCAGTTACTGTTTCCTCTAATTTTGCAATAAGTAATTTTTTCCAGAGTGAGATTGTCAGCTTCATGACCAATCCCCAGAAATCCTGGAGGACCAATGTTTTTCATTAGGGTTGTCTCCCTTAGCTGACTGGTCCCAATTTTATTATTATGATTATTATGTGACACCTTCAAGGTGTCCAAATACTCATCAAGGGAGGGAAATCTACTCTCCAACTCTGCGGTTCCACCATTTAATCCATTATCTATATGGAACTGCTAACACTGTCATCATCTTCTAGACCAACATCACATCATGCCACCAGCACTAATATTTTTGTCTGTAAATTGTGTCCTCATAGCCAATTTTCTGAATTTGGGATGAAAAACCAAAGTTTCTGGGAGAAAAAACCCTGCTTCCTCCATATGAGATTGGCTAACTCCCCTTCAATTGAAAAAATCCATATAAAGATTCCTCTCATCGCAATGAGAATTGAACTTGGGCCTTTTCCAATCGAAGGGAACAAAGTACCATCATTTTTCCAATTGTGCTATGGAGATACTCAAAAATTCACAGATGACTGTGTAAGG
The DNA here is from genome assembly GCF_054136105.1 of Typopeltis vanoorti. Lineage (NCBI taxonomy): Eukaryota > Metazoa > Arthropoda > Arachnida > Uropygi > Thelyphonidae > Typopeltis > Typopeltis vanoorti. The sequence continues at coordinate 61,945,744 of NC_143556.1, forward strand.
TTTACAGGCCTAACGTAATGAGTGACAGTAGGGTTAAGCAATAATGTCAATCAAATCAGCTAACACCTATCTAACTTTTGGAGACTAAGGGGCAGTTCAATCTCTACCAGAAGCCACTTAGAGATAGCTGGCCTAAGACTATAACTAATTATACATGGCACCAGTGAAGAGATGCAGCTAAGACTATGTTTTTACTGTCTGTAAACAGTGTTGGTTCTATGGTTGCTTTTCTTGAGTTTCCAGGAGAAAAAAAAACCATTTACCCATTCCAAAGATCGACTAACTCAGAAATTAGTAAAAAAAGGTTAGCAAAAGTTTCTCTCTAACTGGTAACTAGAATAGAGCTTGCAATGCTCTTCCTTTGGAGTCTAGCACCATGGACAGCACATGCTACTTCCACCGAGCTATACAGAGACGCTTAACACCTCATGGGCTCATCCGAGATTTGAACTTGGGACCTCTCGCACCCTAAGCGGGAAAATGTACAACTGTACAAAACTGTATGAACATAGCCCAGGAGCCATGACAAGGACATGCATGCATCAGATTTGGTAGGAATAAATTGCATTTCCCAAGTTTTAATAGCACACATTTGTCAGCAAGATGTATATTCCCTTATAGGTTGGTTTTCTGTAAAGAGTTTCTAGGAAAGGGAGACTGTTGTTGTTTTCCTTTTCCAAGGTGAAGTGGATTCTGGGGTGTTGATTGTTCAAATGTGTTAAGAAGTTGTGGACCTTTGACTCCAAGTCTGATACTGCTTTCTCAAAACCTTGACTATTTCCAATGCATTATTGACACTCTTCCCTTGTAGCTTCTTATGAATGGCACTTCTCCAAGTTTGTTTGTTTGAAGCAGTGTAGTTCCACGAATGTGGAACCCCAATATTCATAATCAGCTTTATAGTTCCACACATACCCATTCCTGAGAACTCAATATGTTCAGCAACCTCCCAAGACAAGACCCCACTGTTATTTTCCCTGAATGGAGACAGAGTGGCTATTGTAAAAATAATCATAATTTAAAATGATATCTTTTTACAATTGTTTCTCTATGTAGTATATATTAGTTTCAGTTTTGTAACGTATGATAATGGGCACTTGCAATGTGCCCATTCTTGATATGTAAAAATCAAATGTAAAGCATCTGAAATTGATGTACTTACTAGATTCTGATAGTCGTAATAACTTCAATCTTCTTAACTTTAAATTTTTTTAGGAAATGATAACGTAAACTAAAATATTAATTAAAAAATTTTAATCAGTACCTTCCTATGTTTCAGCAATGTTACATTGCCATCTTCTGGGAACATAAAACTATGATATGTGCATGCAGGTACTAACAACAATAAATGTGAGGGTGGGTGGTGTGATTGCTGGTGAATGTATCTACCTGTATAGGGTGGTTTACTGTAAACAGAGAAAGCCAGGAATCAATCAAGTTGGTGTGTAATCAAAGTGTCTAGGAAAGGGAGACTGTTGTTTTCCTTTTCCAAGGTGAAGCGGATTCTGGGATGTTGATTGTTTAAATGTGTTAAGAAGTTGTGGACCTTTGACTCCAAGTCTGATACTGCTTTCTCAAAACCTTGACTATTTCCAATGCATTATTGACACTCTTCCCTTGTAGCTTCTTATGAATGGCACTTCTCCAAGTTTGTTTGTTTGAAGCAGTGTAGTTCCACGAATGTGGAACCCCAATATTCATAATCAGCTTTATAGTTCCACACATACCCATTCCTGAGAACTCAATATGTTCAGCAACCTCCCAAGACAAGACCCCACTGTTATTTTCCCTGAATGGAGACAGTGGCTATTGTAAAAATAATCATAATTTAAAATGATAAATCTTTATACAATTGTTTCTCTATATAGTATATATTAGTTTCGGTTTTGTAACGTATGATAATGGGCACTTGCAATGTGCCCATTCTTGATATGTAAAAATCAATTGTAAAGCATCTGAAATTGATGTACTTACTAGATTCTGATAGTCATAATAACTTCAATCTTCTTAACTTTAAATTTTTTAGTAAATGATAACATAAACTAAAATATTAATTAAAAAATTTTAATCAGTACCTTCCTATGTTTCAGCAATGTTATATTGCCATCTTCTGGGAACATAAAACTATGATATGTGCATGCAGGTACTAACAACAACAAATGTGAGGGTGGGTGGTGTGATTGCTGGTGAATGTATCTACCTGTATAGGGTGGTTTACTGTAAACAGAGAAAGCCAGGAATCAATCAAGTTGGTGTGTAATCAAAGTGTCTAGGAAAGGGAGACTGTTGTTGTTTTCCTTTTCCAAGGTGAAGTGGATTCTGGGATGTTGATTGTTTAAATGTGTTAAGAAGTGTGGAGTGTATCTAAGCCATGTGGCCAAATAGCGAATACATCATCCACATAGCATAGCCAAACAGTAGGTTTTTGTGGGGCTGAGTTTAAGGCTTTTTCTTCAAAGGTCTCTATAAAGAAGTTGGCCAGGGGGAGAACCCATGGCTGTCCTCTTTATCTGTTTGCAGAATTTTCCTTGCCAAACAAAATAGCCTGAGTTCATGGTGAACTGAAATAGGGCTGAGATATCAGGAGGAAGTTTGGCTCGGATGAGATCTAAGGTATCTTTGAGTGAGACATTTGTGAATAAAGAGGAGACTTCAAAACTGACCATTATGTCAGTGTGTTGGAGTGAGAGGTTTTCTATACTGGCTTTAAAGTGGGCTGAGTTTTTTTATGTGTGAAGGTGTGTTGCCAGTATATGTGTGAGCACTTTGGCTATAGGTTTGCCTAATTTGTATGTGAGGAAAATCAATGCCATCCACAATGGGACGTAATGGCACATTCTGCTTATTGGGAAGCTTGTATTCTAAGAACATCAGCCCAACAGCCCAGACAACCCAATTTAGCCCACTAGAGGGCACCTTTAAGACTCTAGGACCAACTTCAGTTACCTTCTTCAGCCTCATTTGCTCGTTGTTGGTGCCTGGGTGCACATATCATAATTTTATGTTCCCAGAAGATGGCAATGTAACAGTGCCAAAATATAGGAAGGTATTGATTAAAGTTTTTAATTAATATTTTAGTATATGTTGTCATTTCCTGAAAAATTTAAAGTCATGTGTAACCAACATATAAGTTTATGTACAAGAATTCAATCTTCTTAATGTATTTCATAATTGTTAAGTGTCGAGACAATTGTCATTCTTTGAAAAGACATTCTCTTTCCACTAACAATAATAAAATGTCAGCCATTACTATTTAACTTCTTGCATGCCATTTACATGAAGTGCACATGCTCACCGAGGAGATTGACAATTAACAGAGAGAGCATTCAGCATCCTCCAGGTAACGAAAAAAACAAGTAGAGAGGGAATGAAAATTTGAGAATGGTGACCAGAGAATTTTGTTTTTAGGAAGTTTTTAAGAAAACGTGACAATAAGAGAATATTAACAGAAGACTCCAAAAAAGGAATTGTAGCATTGTGAATCTTTAAACTGGAAGAGTTGAGACTGTCAACAAGTGAGAAGAAGATATTTGAGTAGACATTCAAATTCAATATTCGAAGAAATGCTAATGGAAAGTTTCATCTTCTGTCTAAAGGATGCCACATTTATTTATTATTCTAATGGAAGAGCAATGGAATTAGTAAAATCTGAAATGTAAGTGGCTTAACATGAAGAGCACTACCTTGATACTTTTATTTATAAAACAGTAAAAAGAAACTGCTTCTTCCTCTGATAAAAAGTTAGTGATTTATGCATCATATCGAACTGAGCGAGCTATTATTTACACACCAGTGAAACAGGATGATTGGAACAATTGTATGCAAAATAAGGAAATTAAAAAGGATCCCATGGAAGTGAAGAGGTAGTTTTATATTTTTAAAAAGGACCTAACAAAGAAACTGATTTTGATGAACATTTTGTTGTTGTGGAAATTTGTTGTGACAACAAGGTGTTTAGTCTGGAAGACTTGATTAAGTATATATTAAAAAAAAAAAACAGTAATAGAATGAGTAATTAGTTTTGTAGTTATTTATATAATTTTATTTAAAATGTATATAATGTCTATAGTTTCATTAAATGTATATATTTTTTATTTGGTTTTGAATCAATAATTTTCTGTATTCTAAAAGAAATAGAGTTAAAAGTCATTGCACTAATCGGATTGAACCGCCTGTGTATTTGATTAACACTCGGAGTAAAAACGATCTCTTTACATATGGCACAGCTGAGAGAGATTTTTTTTTTTTAAATAACAAGAACAGCTAACATCCTAAATAAATACACAGACCCCCATTGTTATTTTCCCTGATCGGAGTCAGAGTGGCTACTTTGGTTATGGGTACATCTTCTGATGCCATCATCAGATCACCACTCTCAAGCCCTGGGTCTTCCCATCACACCGTTTCAGATAATTATCCCATAGTACCTGCATAAATTCCACTTCCATCTTCTATGCACCCCTTCCTCCTTCCAATATATGTCCTCTTAGTTGAAATGTCCCACAGTAATTGCCCAACCTGCATTCATTGTACTAATCTGCTAATGCTATGCATTAGCAGATTAGCTAATGCATAGCATTCACATCATTCTGTGCAAACCTAATCTACAGGGAAGCACAGAATTCTGCTGGTTGCACTTTTTCCACACTACTCCTCCCATGCTTGAAAATACAACATCCCTTATATTCTATTGCCATAACTACCTCATATTGTAGTAATAATAAATCTCCTGGTAATGATCTCATCTTTGGTCATATGGTCAAACACCTTGGCAAAAACCAAAGAACAATTTCTGGACATTCTCAATACCTCTTGGCGAACAGGCAAACTTCCAAAAGAAAGGAAAAAAATCAGTTATTGTACCCATCCTGAAACCTGACAAAAATGCTGCAGAATGTCAAAGCTATAGACTTAAAGCATTAACTAGCATGCTCTGTAAAATTACTGAAAGAATCATACACTCCAGGCTTATGCACTAGCTGACAAAAAAATAAGAAAATTAACTACTACCAAACTGCCTATAGAGAACCCATCATTTGACAACAGATCAATTATTCCACTTCTGCCAAACAATAATAGACTCATTTCAGGAAATCCAACAAAAAAACAACTGCCACATTCCTTGATATGACTGTTGCTCTTGATCATGTTTGGATCAAAAAATTAATACAAACAGTACATGATATTGGAATCAGAGGAAACATGTTAATCTGGATTGCTGATTTCATTAGAGGAAGAAAGATCAAGGATAGAATCAATGCAGCAATATCAAGAGAGCGGAGAACCTGAGCTGGTGCTCCTCAGGGATCAGTACTCAGTCCCTTACTATTCCTTTTATATGTCAATAACATTCATCCTTACAGAAGACACAAAAGTTGCTTGCTACGCAGATGATATAGCCATCTGGCACACTAGTGCTAAAATCAAAGAATCAGAGGAGATTCTAAACAAATCCATGAGAGGATTAGAAAAATGGTCAGATGAACTTAAACTCAAAATCAACCTAGACAAAATAAAACTAAGCACCTTTAGTACAGATGGGAAAAATAGACATTCCTACAATTCCAAAGTCATGATCAACAACAAGCTAATTGAAAAAGTCACATATCCAAAATACCTTGGTGTTACGCTTGATCAGGAATTACGTTTTGCACAACACAACACATCTCTAACAGTTCCAACAGAGCTCTAAAAAAATTAAATATACTGAAAGGGATTTGTGGAACAAATTGGAACACAAAGCCAAAAATCCTCAAAACTACTTACACTACATAATAAGGCCAATAATGGAATATGCAGCACCTATCTGGTCACCTTCAGCCTCATCGGTAAAGGAAAAATTAGACAAAATACAAGCAAAAGCATCTAAAAGATTATCATTGGTGCAGTCTTTTCCACTAACAACATCAGAGCCCAACAGGAATGTTGGGTAGACCTGCTGGAGGACAGACAAAAATTTGCCACCATAAATTCATAAATAATATCAGAGGCTACCAAAGCGATCGTATCTCCCTAAAAACTTATGAACATAAGAATCAAAAATGCAGACTTCACAGATCAACTTTACAATATGATGACACTATCAGGAAGGAAATAAGCCTTGATCAGTAAATGCCCACATAAATAAAGAACCTCTATTTTTCCAGTCCTTTACCTCCAAATACCTCCATAAAATCTAAACCTTACCAAACTCTGTACAAAAACAAAGAATCAAAAGAAATGCTCAAAGAAAAAGACCTAAATACTATCAACCTTTCATCCTCCAAACAGATAATTTGTTATACCGATGGATCATCACACACCAATGTGATTAATGGAGGTGTGCTAATGTTCTCCTTCTACTCCTGAATGGTGAAAAACATTCAATAAAAGTTGGATCTGGGAAAATTGCTTCCAATTTTACCAGCGAACTTTATGCAATAAATAAAGAACTACCTCAAAGCCTACTTAAAATTATCATCATCTCAACAATCTGAGGGAATTATAATTTACAGTGACTCAAGATCAGCTATGGAGGCAATCAAAAATGGCAATACCAAGCTCACACAAGACACCCATAAACTCTTAAATCAACTAAAGTGTTTAGGAAAAAGTTGCATTTTACAATGGATTCCTGCTCATATAGGCATTGATTACAATGAATGCAGCTGATAAATTAGCAAAAGAGGCCAGAGAACTCAACCAAGAAACTCACATGATAACTCTTTCTGATGCTAATGCACTAGCAAAAGCTAAACTAATTCCATTGAAATCAGTGATACAACAAATTCCCAAAATCAATGCTGACAGAAAGACCTCCACCAAGATAGCAAGACTACAAACAGGACATTATAGAGAAGATCAATACAGATGATATGAGAACATACAAAAACTGCAACAACTGCCCCAATACTGAACTGACACCCACTGACATCTTTACCTGTCCAGCAATTACAGCAGCCTTGCAAGGAATAGATCCTAATCCTGAACAACAGCTCTATACAAACAAAATCATTGACATAGCCAAAGAAGTTCAAGAAGCACACGAAAACATCTAAGATTCTTGAAAGGACAAGACAACATCATCATCATGTATCATGTCAAACAAATAATACTAATAATAAAGTCTCAGTGATGGCAAAAGTCCTCTTTACTTCTCATGTTACTTGCATTCATATACATGCATTTCAATGCATAGGAGACCAACATGCATTGTAGGTCTTCTTTGACCTACAATTAGCCTTGTATGATATAATTAGCAACAGTACTGCAAGTGGACTGAACATACTGAAAGACTGGACAGTTTGAGACTACCCAAAAAGATACTCTGATACCACCAATCAGTTGGATGAAAATAAATCAGGAACGACCAAAGAAAAAATGAAACGAGACTGGAAGAGGCCATTGGGCCTAAATCCCTGAAAGGATGATGATGATGACAAAATAACCAACTCAATCAGATTCACAACCTGAGAAACTGCACTTAGCACTGCATGATCATTTCCATAATCACAATCATTTGTCTCAGGAGTGGCCTAATCCACTGCTTGCATCCATGCAATGCCTCTAGATTCTCTGGTTTTGCACTTCCAATTTCTCGCTGAACAATATTTTCATCAGGCATGTACAAATTCTTTCATCTATCAAATTCACTCCGGACATCTATAAACTGCACACCATTCCTCCTGAAGAATCATCTCATTAATTCAGTTCATGTCCCTTCTTCTCATTCATTCCTATCATACCGTAGCATCTTTACTCTCTCACTCTTCTTTATTCATTTCTTCCAACAACTCATTCATATCTTCTCTCAGCATATATTTATTGCTTTTCAAATCACTCATGCCTGCAAAAACAATATTCTTATACTTCTCTGCATTCTAACTGCTTCACTGACATCCTTGATCTCTGCACTCAGGAAACATGCTTTTGTTACATTCTCATCATGCATAACTCAGCAAATCATTCCAGTAAGTGAGACATGGATAATCAAGGATGATGTACTTGTGAGAATATAATATGATGGTTATAGCATTTCTCAAAAAGATAAAAAAAAAAAAAAAGGAGGAGAGGTATTGATGGTTTTGGAAGAGTTGTGTTACTTCCAGGTGGAACATGAAAAAAGCAGTGGTGATGATGGCTTTGACGCCATTTGGTGCAAGGTTAAGGTAAGCATTATTTTAGATATTTAGAAATGTTGTTACAGGCAAGGAAATGTAGAGGGAGATGATTTTGAAATGTTTGAATAAATGAGACTAATGAGTGACAGACAGTGATAATGGAAATAACGTGTAAGTAGATTGAATTCCTTGAGCTACTTAGGGACTGTTATATAGCATGTAATGTAAGCAACATGTGGGACATGAATGTTGGATTTAATATCATCACCTCATACAGTACTAACAGAAGATCAAATTGCAACTAGTTGAGGAGAGTGATCAAGCAGTTTTGACATGGAAAGTGGCTAGGCATGTAATAAAAGAGATGTGCAGAATTACAGAATTACTATGAAAAATCAAGGAAGCAGATTAGTGATGTCACAGTGGCTTCATCAAATGAAAGGATTGAGACAGGGGTGAAATACATGATTCGTGGAATTATAACTTCTGAGAAAGAGGAAATTTAAGGAAAATATATAAAGAATAGGCATAGAATATAAAGAATATACTTCTCAGCAGCATTAGAAGTATAATGCACAGGCTAAGAAAGTGACAAGTATAGTGAGAAAGGAGAAACTAGCAATGAAGGGGGATTGGGTGAAGCAGTAACCAAGACACTAAAGAATTCTAGAGATATATCACCAGGAAAAAAAATGATGCATATGGAAGACTGACCTCAGCTTTGGAGATGAAACAATATGTCACATCTGATGAAGATATAGCAGAAATGCTCAGCGAGTATTCTGATTAGTTTATTTCATGTTTTCATGTCGAGGGGAGGGCTTAGTAGTAGTAGTAGTGTTGAATAACAATAGAAAGGAGACTAACAGTTCAAGAATGAGAAGTGTTTAGAATATTAAGTAACCTTGATGTTAATAAGGTTACTTATTAACATGGAGGTTACTTGTGTGAGACTGGATGGGATATCACCACATATATTATGGGCATGTGTGAAAGAGCTGGCAATGGACTTGACTTGTTTATTCAACAAGTCAAGTCCATTAACTTGACTTGTTGACAAGTAGACAAGTCAGCCTCTCTAACACTTCAATGAAGGTGTTAGAGAGGCTGATTAGAGACAGAATAAAAACCTGAAAAAAATTGAACTCTTTCAATACAGTAGAGCAGATTTGTTAAGGGATTTATAACAGTGTGACAATGGAAATGCTTATACAAAGATCTATCTGGACTTTACAAAAGCATTTATTTGATAGAGTACCTGATGAAAAACTACTGCTGAAATCGATCAGGATTAGGATGGATAGTCAGTTGTATCTGGAAATGTTGGATCTGGGCATTGCAGGAATGGTAGCCGGTTATGTATGGAGGTACAGTGTCTCGAAAAGGAAGATGACAAGTCAGGTAACACATGGTTCGGTTCTGAGACCACTGCTGTTTAATTTAGATATCAATGATATAATTCAGAGTGTGAGAGGAGATATTCAGTTGTTTGCTGATGATGCCAAGTTAGGAAGAGTAATGTTAGGAAATTCTGATATGTTGTTACAAGAGGATTTGAATAGGTTGGTGCTTGGGCTGAAGAATTGGGGATGTCATCTCAATGTTGCTAAGTGTAAAGTTATGCACTTTGGCCAGAGAAGATGGAATGAGGTTCTACCACATTGGGTATAAGGTAGATAGGAAACTGAAGTTTAGGGAACAGGCTACAAAAGTTATAAGGGTCACACAAAAAATTGCTGCTATAAATACAAAGAATGTTGACATGTACAGATCAAGGAGGTGATAATTTCATTCCATAAGGTGCTGATTAGGCATTATTTGGATTTCTCTGTACATATCTTAGTCACCTGGTTATACTGGTGATGGTGAAACACAGAGAGTGCAGAGGTGAATAACTGTCTCAGAAATCTGAAATATTGAGTATGAGGATAGATTGAGAGAATGTGGACTTCAAAGCTTGGTCAACAGAAAGAGGAAGAGTGATATAATTGAGACATATTAGCTGTTCCAAGAGAGATGTTGTTTCAGCAGGATTTGAATAGGTTGGTACTTTGGGCTGAAAAATGGGGATGTCACTTCAATATTGCTAAGGGTAAAGTTATGACCTTTGACCAGATAAGATTGAAAGAAGTTTGCCATAGAACTTTGCTTCAGCAAGTGGAGGAGGCAAGGAATCTTGGTGAAGAAGGAAATGAAGTTCAGGAGAGATTGCAAAATTTGTATCTGGTTACCTGGCTATATTGGCAATTAGGAAATGTTGGAGAGTGCCAAGGTGAATAACAACTATGACTGTCTCAGGAATGCTGAACATGAGAATAGATTAAGAGAATATGGTCTGAGGAGCTTGATGTGTTAACAGGAGGAGAGGTAATATGAGTGAGATGTATGATTATGGTAAAAGTGGCATATTAGATAGATACAGGGGAATTACTGCATAGGCAATGAGAGAACAAGAGATCATCGCTGGAAACTGTATACAGAAATCATGTAAGGAAGGAAGCAAAAACAATATTTTTTCAATAGCAGGTGATGACTGAGTGGAATGCATTGCAGTATCTACATACTTTATAAATTCTATTTATACAGTATGTAGATACTGCATTGCTTAACTTAATTGTCAAATGTCAATTAATTATTTGTTATTTTTAGTTCTTTACAAATTAATTATTTGTAAAAAGTTAAAAACGTCATGCAGTTTGTCCGAGTATATATATATATATATGTGGTTTGGCCAGATAACTAAAACTTGCATTCCTTTCTCATGTGAAGTGTTGGCATTCCACCAGAATATGACAAATGGTAAGATGCATGTTGCATTTTTAACACATAGGTGAGTCATCAGCCTTCAGTAAATAAGAATGTGTCAGATGAGTGTGATCTATGCAGAGCCTAGCAATAACTTCCTCTTCTGTTTTTATGCTGAACAGAGTGCCAGTGATTAATTTCAGGCTTGATATCATGCAATTTGTCAGCACTTCCTGTCATGATAACTGCCACTAAGTAGCTAGCTTTGAGCTTATTATTATTATTATTTTCATGACACCTCCAAGGAGTCCGAAGACTCATTGCGGAAGGACATCTATTGTACAACTCTCCATCTCCACCTCTACTACCAATCATCTACATCAGCGTCATCCAGTGCCCATCACCACCACCACCACAGCTAGTATTTTTTGTCTGTAAATTGCGTGTGTTCTGAAGGGCCAATTTGTCTGTATGCGGGATGAAATACCCAAGTTTCCAGGAGAAAAAACCCTGCTACCTCGGTATGAGATTGGCTAACTCACCTTCAATTGAAAAAGTCCATATAAAGATTCCTCCCATCATGATGAGACTCAAACTCAGGCCTTTTCCAATTGAAGGGCGCAACGTACCATTGTTCTTCCAATTGCGCTACGGAGGCACTTCTGTAGTCTGTATAGGGAAGTGTCCAACAGTACATGGAAAAGTATGAGCTGATCTTGCAGCTGCAGTCTCATTTCCCTTAATTCCAATGTGGCTGGGAATCAAGCACAGCCAAACATCAAAATTAAGGATTTTCATTTTGTACAACAGTTATAACACCTCACAAAGTACTGGATATAGATTATTTATAGGAGAGAAGATAGCCTGTAAAGAATTTAAAGAGTCTGTATAAATTACACACTGAACACACTGAACTACAAAGAACCACTGGTAATGGTTCTCTTTTATATGAACAAATGCAAGCTGAATGGCACGCAACTCTGCTGTATAATAATTACTACAATCGAGTGGGATCTGGTTGAAGATGGAAAAATCAGGAAACACAGCAGCACAGCCAACAGAGATTTCTGATCTTGAACCATCAATATAGACAGGCAAGAAATCAGAGTGAGCTGCTCTGTGTGCAATAAATAACTGAAGGTAGACAGATGATGGTATACAGAGCAGCTCACTCTGATTTCTTGCCTGTCTATATTGATGGTTCAAGATCAGAAATCTCTGTTTTGTAGTTGACAAAGTGAGAGGTTCCAGGAGAGTGCAAATCTACACAGGAATGCTGTTATGTTTGGTACAGATAATGTTGTCAACATTCGTGTCTCCCAATGCAGAGAAACGAGCTCTGGGAGAGACTTTATTTTTAGGGAAAAGTTAAAAAATGACTGTTTCTGTCTGATGGAGCAGGTTCATTTGTTTCAACATAAAGGCTTTAAGTGGGCGATGGGTGAAAGTCACCGGCAGCTATCCATATACTGTGATGATGGATGGGATCCAACCATTGCAGGTTACTCTGCCTTGCCGAAACATAGACTTGACACCCATAATCCAGCTTTGAATGTACAACTGCAGGATAAAGATGATGCAATGAAGATTGATTAGCACTCCATTCAGTAAAGGATAGAGTGTGAAGAAGATTCGATGCTTTCTTGCACTTTTCTCTTAGTTAACAAATGTGTGCAAGGAATGTAAGTTTTCTGTCAAAGATGAGTCTCCCAAGAACTTAGCTTCTGTTCATACTATAATAACAGTTTGTTCCATTCTTAATACGGGATCTGGTTAAAGAGTGCATTATTGACACAGACAGTTTTTTCTGCTGAAAACCTGAGCCCATTACACAATCAAATTCTTGTTGAAGTTGCCTTTTCAGTTACCCCTCTTGTTAAAAGAGTGACAGTAAATTGTGAAATCATCAATGCATAGAGCATTGCCTACATTAGGAGGAAGCTGTTAAGTGATGGAGTTACGCTGATTGCAAAAAAGTGTCACAGTTAAGACCAGTGGCGGCTCATGACTTGAAATCGTGGGGGTGCTGCAACTTTCGAAATATACACACACGCTGCAAGTATACAGTGTATACGCGTTTGGATAAAATATCAAAATTATGGTAAAAATTTTTAAAAAAATTAAACATGAAAAAATATTGTTTATTATCGATAAAATTATACAGTTTGGTATAATTCGAAATTACTTAAAAATAAAATCCATTATCATAACCCCAATAATGTTCTAAAATAAAAACTATAACAAACGTTATGTCTTTAATTGTAATGTCCAAATATTTAAAGAGACGGAGTAAATACGATAAGCACTATGAACACTCTACTACTAGTGCAAACTGCATATAAACATCAATGGAACTGCACAACGGACAGTGCCGCATTACGCTAATAGCTTGCATCTCACTATGACGTGCATATGCTTGTGCACATAGCAAATACTAGCAATATGACACTGTGGTAAACACAGTGCTGCAAGCGTCCTTTGCCCACCTAAGTGCTACAAGATGGATTTTTATTATTTTTTATACAAAATAAGATAATTGTATAGAATTGTTGATGATATAATTAAATATTACAACCAAATATAAATAAATTAATAAAGATATTTATATATCGAGAAAAATTGGGGTGCTGCAGTTCCACAGTGCCTATGCATGAGCTGCTGAAGACAGACCCCCTCGGGAACACCCTATTCTTGATCATAAGGCCGAGATAGCATATTTCCCACTCTGACTTGGAAAATTTGGCTAGACAGAAAAATATTAATCAATAGAGGAAGGTGTCCTCTGAGAACTATGTTGTAGGAGTCTTTTTAATATGCTTTTCCATGTCAAAGAATATTGAAACAAGTTGTTCTTGTTTCAGGAATGATTCTCTTATATAAGTTTCTAAAAGGATCAAATGGTCCAAAGTCGAATGAAATCTACAAAAACCACATTGTGTATTGGAGAGAAGATTGTTGCTTTCTAAATACCTGAGAAGTTGGGCATTAACTATTTTCTTTAATATCTTACAAAGGCAGCTGGTCACAGCAATAAGTCAATAATTCTTTGCTTGTGTAGGATCCTTTCCTGGTTTTGGGATAGCAATGACAATTGACTTGGCCAAGTCAATTGTGACCATGTTTTAATCCTTTCTGAGTGCTGTATACAATCCATTAAGCCTCCAACATAAAGAGTTTATGTTAAACTATAAAGCCGGTAATTATGACAAACATAGGAGACATCTTAAAATAGTGCCATGTCTTGAAAAGCTACAACAAATGAATCTCAGCATATGGGAAGTGGTCAGAGATTGTTTGAGAGGAGGAGTAGTATCATACTGCAAACCTAAGGTCAGGAGGATAAACCTGAGTGGGGATTAAATGGATGAGTAGAGATATAAAGCAAGAATTGACAAAAAACTGTGGAGGGAATATAAAGAAAAGGTGATCAGCATACTCACGAGCAGTACAAAGTGCAAGCAAGAGAGGTGACTAGTATGGTAAAAAAAGGCCAAAACAGATTATGAGAGAAAATCAGCTAAGCAGGCTAAAGTAAATCCAAAACAGTTGCTTTTGTTATGTAGTGAATAAGAGGAAAAATGACTCTTGAGGATAAACCTGAGTGGGGATTAAATGGATGAGTAGAGACATAAAGCAAGAACTGAAAAAAAAAAAAAAAAACTGTGGAGGGAATATAAAGAAAAGGTGATCAGCATACTCATGAGCAGTACAAAGTGCAAGCAAGAGAGGTGACTAGTATGGTAAAAAAAGGCCAAAACAGATTATGAGATAAAATCAGCTAAGCAGGCCAAAGTAAATCCAAAAGAGTTGCTTTTGTTATGTAGTGAATAAGATGAAAAATGACTATAGTAGGATGTCTTTTAATCAATGCTAACAGTAGGAAGGTGACAGAGGCAAAATAAATAGTTGAGTTGCTGAGTGATCATTTTGCAAAGATGTATCATCCATTTAGAGATATTGCAGTTACTCATGTGACACAAATGCACATCAAAAGTGAGGTAGATGAACAGGAGGTGTTCAGTATATTGAAAAATATTAACATGAATACAGCAGTGGGATTGAATGGCATGTCAACCTGTATACTACATAAACGTTCAAGAGAATTGGCATTGCATGTGATGAAGTTGTTCATTCTAAATCTTGGCTCTAGCAAGGTTCCATTGGGAGTGGAAAGAGAGTAAGATAGTCCCTTTACATAAAGATGGCTCCAAGACAGACATAGCTAACTACAGACCAATTAATCTATCATAAATACTAAAGTAGACATCAGCAAATTAGCAGAAAAATGCAACTTCGATTCTACAAATATCGTCAGGTTCTATTGTTTTGCACCCATAAATAAAAGGAAGGATGTAATGAACTTTCCATGCCTCATAAGATGCATGAAGAATATAAGACACAGGCAAGAAGAGTGACTAGTATGTTAAGGAAGACGAAACTGGAATATGAGGAAAGATTAGCCTTTAGATTCAAGGAAAATCCTAGGGAATTTTTTAGCTATGTGGTCAGTAGGAGGAGAAACGACTGTGGAATGACACTGTGGGATAAAAATGAGAATAGAGTGACTGATGCAGAGGACATAGTGGAATTGTTCAATGAACACTTTATTGGAGTGTTTCATCCTGGAGGAGTCAATTTGAATACTAGAGGGATAGAGGAGGTTCAAGGTTTAGAAGTGCAGGAGGAGAATGTGTTCAACATACTGAGTATTCTGGATGTTAGTAAAGCTGTGGGACTGGATGGTATTTCACGAGTTTTGAGAGAATGTGCTAAGGAACTGACAGTGCCCTTGACCTAGCTTTTCAATGAAAGTCTGGCTGCGGGAAAGATGCCCATGGAATGGAAGGAAGGTAAGATAGTGCTTGCATAAGGGGGTAGCAAACTGGAAGTGTCTAATTATAGGCCAGTTTGTGTGTCATCAGTAGTTAGTAAGATCTTGGAGAAGGAGAAAGTAGTGAGGGACCATATACAGCATTGGGCAGATGAGGGTAATGTTATCTGTGAGAGTCAGCAAGGATTTGTGAAGGGGTGCTCTTGTTTTAGCAATATGCTAGCCTTTTATGATAAAGTTACAAGAGCATTAGATGAGGGAAAGGCATATACTGCCATTTTCCTAGACTTAGCAAAGGCATTTGACAGAGTGCCACATGATAAGCTGATATTCAAGTTGCAGCACATGGGTCTGGATGCCAGATTGGTCAACTGGATTCAGGATTGGCTGTCCGATAGGTATCAGAGAGTTGTGTATGGTGGAGCAATATCAAAGAGGCAGAAGGTTACAAGTGCGGGTTCCACAGGGCTCAGTACTAGGACCTATATTGTTTAACCTTTATATCAATGACATTGTCCGTGGATTGCAAGGGGATATTCGGTTGTTTGCGGATGATGTGAAGCTGGGAAGGGTTATTAGTAACAGTACAGATGTGGTAGCCCTGCAAGAGGATTTGAATAAGCTAGATAAATGGGCAAATGAATGGGGCGTCAGTTTAACGCAGCAAAATGAAAGGTCTTGAGGTTTGGGAAACATCGATGGGATGCTGCATACTCTATGGGAGGAGTTATACTGGAGGAAGTAGGGGAGACGAGATCTGGGGTTGATTATTGATAGAAACCTGAAATTTAGGGGACATATTGCAAAGGTGGTGAAGGTAACACAGAGGATTGCTGCAATAATGAGAAGGACATTGACCTGCAGAAATAAAATGGTTATCATTCCATTGTATAAGACTCTGATCAGACCACACTTAGACAATTGTGCTGAGATCTGGTCCCCAGGATTTGAAGGGGATAAATTAACTGTGGAAAGGGTACAAAGGCAGATAACAAAGATGGTGTCGGGGCTGTACAATGTTAGTTATGAGGATCGGCTGAGGTAGTGTGGATTGCAGAGTTTGGTGGATAGAAGAAAGAGGGGTGATATGATTGAGACTTGTAAACTGTTGATAGGTGGTTACAGGGTTGACACTGGGGAATTCTTTCGCTTGGTTGAACAGCTGGAAGGAGTCATGACAAGGGGCCATCCCTGAAAGTTACAAAAGGAAACTGTGAGCAAGAGGGTGAGGAGTGGTTTCTTTGCATGGAGGGTGGTTGAAACGTGTAATGCATTCTGATAGAGTGGTGAGAGCGAGAACAGTCAATGAGTTTAAGGAGTGGTATGATAGACTTTGTGTTTCCTAGGAGTGACCTCACTTGATGAGTCTTGATAGACTTGTGTTTCTTAGAAGGGACCTCCCACGATGAGTCTTTTGACTCCATGGAGGCCTGAATAATAATAATAACAATAATAAAAGTGCTTTTGGTGTGTCACATATAAATCAATAACAGTAATTAACAAGTTCAAGGACACTTGATCCTAATCGCACATACGTGCTCGACCTGACCTAACATTTGCCACGAGAACAAAGATGTCAACGTCGAAACTTGAAGAAAAATGCCAAAACAGAGAAAACAATTGGCTCATAGACCATAAACAAGTTAAATTAGTGCAAAAATTAAGTGATACCACTGATAGCCACCATGGAGACCAGTATGTGGGCACTGCATAGGAAATGTACAAGGCTTGCAGTGAAATATATGCCCCACAGAACCTTGCATATCTGCTTCCCTAACATCCATGATCTCAACTCCATCCTTAATAGCATCCACTATCATCTTCAGTCTACCAAACCCTACTTACTCTTTTCGGCAGAAACTCAAATCTCACCTCTCCCGAGCACCATTCATCTCAACCTTCCAAACTACACACCATTTAACTCCTTTCAACTCAAGGGTGGCAGCTATGCATACATCTGCTGACATACCATGCCAGGAGTACCCAACCTAGAATCACCCAACTTTGATCTTCTTTATAATAAATTTAGTTTAATCCTTTATCCAAGTGTGAGCAAACAAAGTTTGCGTCTGAAAGTATCTTCAGGACTGGGCTAAGGTGGTGCAACACCAGGGCAACTCGTTGCAAAGGTGGAGCAAGCTACCAACACTCCTATCTTAGTATCTCCTATAATGCAAAACACATCTCCTTGCGGATATGTCTAATGTTATGCATTAAGGGAAGGGCCACTACCCAGACCGGTTTCGACCTTTATTGAGGTCTCTTCAGTGGGAGCCAGGCCCAAGTCGAGATATCAGGCAGAAGCATTAGCAGGTCATCTCCACCTATAGGAATTGCCAATTGGTGTGCCACCCTTTTTTAATAAATTACTCTGGATTTAGAGAAAGATGTTGAAAGTTTATTTTCCACTTGGTTAGAGTATAATAAATTTAGTTTAATCCTTTATCCAAGTGTGAGCAAACAAAGTTTGCGCCTGAAAGTATCTTCAGGACTGGGTTAAGGTGGTGCAACACCAGGGCAACTCGTTGCAAATCCAGAGTAATTTATTAAAAAAGGGTGGCACACCAATTGGCAATTCCTATAGGTGGAGATGACCTGCTAATGCTTCTGCCTGATATCTCGACTTGGGCCTGGCTCCCACTGAAGAGACCTCAATAAAGGTCGAAACCGGTCTGGGTAGTGGCCATTCCCTTAATGCATAACATTAGACATATCCACAAGGAGATGTGTTTTGCATTATAGGAGATACTAAGATAGGAGTGTTGGTATCTTGCTCCACCTTTGCAACGAGTTGCCCTGGTGTTGCACCACCTTAGCCCAGTCCTGAAGATACTTTCAGGCGCAAACTTTGTTTGCTCACACTTGGATAAAGGATTAAACTAAATTTATTATACTCTAACCAAGTGGAAAATAAACTTTTGATCTTCTTTGGTTGAAAATATCCCTTCTCTACTCAGTCAAATTCATTTGCTGTTTTTATTGCTCCCCTAATGCCACCAACCACTCTGAGTTCTTTAATTTCTTCTTCTTAAAAATTGATCATTTCCAGTCCCACTTTTCCAACAGCAAAATCATCCTCCTAGGAGATTTTAATGTCCACAACACTAACTGGTGTTCCTCCTCCAGTTGTACAGATCTTGTAGACAGAGATGCTAAAACATATGCCATCACTAATGACCTTACACAAATTGTTCACATGCCAACCAGAATAATCAGAACCATTCCCCAAAAAAACCTAAATCTCTTCCTCACCAATGACCCTTCCAAATACACAGTGAATGTAGTGGGCTCCCATACGAGAGTAGTTTGGCATTATAACACTGCCAAGTGGGACAGCCTCAGTGACTTCTATGCCTCATTTCCATGGTGCTTCCGGCCTTAGAACTCAGACATATGCAACAAACATATCACCAAAGTAATCCTAACACACATTCCCCACACCACTCTGAACTGCTGTTTCCTAACCAAACCCTGGTTCTCCAAAATATGTGCCAAGACTGTACAAATGAAAAATCAAGCATACTATAACTGGCTCACATGAAGAACTCCATCCTCCACTAGAGCTTATTCTCAAGCCCGAAATAGAGGTAAGAAAACTATCAATGCTTCCAAAACAGAGTTCAAAAGAAAAAGCAGGAAACTAGCAGTCTGTCCAAATGGCAGCTGAGTCATTTTGTCTCTTGCCAAAGCAATTGGCTGTAACTTCTGTCCAACACTATTCCCACCCCTATCATACCCAGATGGCTCTATTGAATCATCACCCACAGAAAAAACAATCTCCTGGCTTCACACTTCAGAAAAATATTGTCCAAATTAGACACAAAAAAGTCTCCTGGTCCTGATGGCATTCCTCTAATTGTCCTGAAGGTTTGTGCACCTAAACTGACTCCTATCCTATCCATAAATACCAGTGAAGTGAGAGTATATATCTTTTCCACAGCCTGAAAATTGGCCTATATTCAACCTATTCTCAAGAAGGATGACAAATCACTGCTATTTAATTGCCACACTCTCACTCAACTCAGTCCTGTCTAAAGTAATGGAGAAAATCATCAATTCCCAGCTCCTACACTACCTTGAAGGCACCCAGCTAATAAACGACTACTAGTGTGGATTCCATCACTGCCGATCAACAGGAGATCTGCTCATGTCACCAATCTCTGGACAAATGCCATGAAGAAGTTTGGTGAATCTCAAGTGATTGCACTTGATATCTTCAAAGCTTTTGACCAGTCTGGCACAAGGCTTACTAAGCAAACCTACATCATTTGGTACATTTCAGGACTTCTGTAGTTGGACTGTTAGCTATCTGTCTGGACAAATACACTATGTGTGATGGTAGATGGTTTGTTATCCTCTCACCATTTAACTAATGCTGGGGTTACACAAGATTCTGTTCTCTCACCAACCCTCTTCCTCGTATATATCAATGACCTACTTCAGTTGATCTCAACCCAATATACAGTTTTGCAGATGACAGCACATTGCACTCCTCCCTTTCATTTGATAAGCCTTATTCTACACAAATCACCTGAAACTACAGAACATCAACACAACTATCCTCAATTCTGATCTCCATGCCATCCTCCAGTGGGATTCAGATAACCTCATCAATTTCAATGCTAGTAAAATCCAGTTCTATCTTATTTCTCAC
The DNA here is from genome assembly GCF_054136105.1 of Typopeltis vanoorti. Taxonomy (NCBI): domain Eukaryota; kingdom Metazoa; phylum Arthropoda; class Arachnida; order Uropygi; family Thelyphonidae; genus Typopeltis; species Typopeltis vanoorti. Next base: position 61,966,073 of record NC_143556.1, read on the forward strand.
AAAAAAAAAAAAAAGCCATTTTCTTCTATCATTTTTGACAACACCCAAATTTCCAGACAAGATGAGATTTCTCTTCTTGGAATTACCCTGACATCAAGCCTCTGCTGGCATAAACAGAGGATATATCACAACCACTGCATCCTCGGCTTCTAAAAAATCAGGATTTCTCATTTGCTCAAGACGTTACTTCACCTCTGAACAGCTGTTAACCTTATACAAATCACAAATCTGCTTAGCTATTGAATACTGTTCTCACATTTGGTGTGGGGTCCCTAAGAACTTCCTCAAAATGCTTGACTGAATACAGAAGAGAGCAATTAGATTGATTAATGACCCATCTCTTACCAACTCACTCTTCCCACTTCCACACAGATGTTTGGTTTCTCCAATATGTGTATTTTATAAATATTTCCATGGCAAATGCTCATCTGAAATAGCATCAATAATTTAAACAAGTAACGATAGGGAGGTTATTATCCCTCATTATAGGGTTATGATTTGGTGTATCTTTACTACTGTGCACATATTTGGTCATCTGTGTTTCTTGGGGATCAGAAGGTAGTAGACAGGATTCAGAGACAAGTGACCAAGCTAGTGACAGGTCTGTGTAATGCTCCCTATGAGGATAAGCTGAAAGTGTGGGTTACGATCGGTTGATTGGCAGAAAATAAGCGATATGATACTCTTATAAGTTATTAAAGGGGTCTAAAATTGAATGAAATGAAATTTTTCAAAATATGTCAAATAATCAGAGAATAAGAGGTTATCTGTGGAAGGAGTGTGGTTAGTAAGGGTGAAGAGACTAGATCGTTTGCATGGAGTGGTGAATGACTGGAATGAATTGCCAAAATTGATTGTGAGTGCCCTGATAGTGAATGAATTTAAGGAGAGGTATATTATTATTATTATTATTCAGGCCTCCATGGAGTCAAAAGACTCATTGTGGGAGGTCCTTCCTAAGAACATAAAGTCTGTCAAGACTCATCGAGGGGTGGTCCTCCCTAAGAAACACAAAGTCTATCATACCACTCCTTAAACTCATTGACCGTTCTCGCTCTCACCACTCCATCAGGCATTGCATTCCATAGTTCAACCACCCTCCATACAAAGAAACCACTCCTCATCCTCTTGCTCAGTTTCCTTTCAGGGATAGCCTGTCATTACTCCTTCCCGCTGTTCAACCAAGCGAAAGAACTCTCCAGTGTCAACCATGTAACCACCTCTCAACAGTTTAAAAGTCTCAATCATATCACCTCTCCTTCTTCTATCCACCAAACTCTGCAGTCCACATTCCTTCAGCCGATCCTCATAACCAAAATTGTACAGTCCTGAAACTATCTTTGTCATCCGTCTTTGTACCCTTTCCACAGTTAATTTATCCCCTTCAAATCCTGGGGACCAAATCTGAGAACAATAGTCTAAGTGTGGTCTGATCAGAGTCTTATACAACAGAATGATAACCCTTTTATCTCTACAGGTCAGTGTCCTTCTCATAATTGCAGAAATCCTGTGTGTTACCTTCACCAACTTTGCAATATGTCCCCTGAATTTCAGGTTTCTATCAATAATCAACCCCAGATCTCGTCTCCCCTACTTCCTCCAGTATAACTCCTCCCATAGAGTATGCAGCATCCCATCGATGTTTCCCAAACCTCAAGACCTTTCATTTTGCTGCGTTAAACTGACGCCCCATTCATTTGCCCATTTATCTAGCTTATTCAAATCCTCTTGCAGGGCTACCACATCTGCACTATTACTAACAATCCTTCCCAGCTTCGCATCATCCGCAAACAACTGAATATCCCCTTGCAATCCACTGGCAATATCATTGATATAAAGATTAAACAATATAGGTCCTAGTACTGAGCCCTGTGGAACCTGCACTTGTAACCTTCTGCCTCTTTGATATTGCTCCACCATACACAATTCTCTGATACCTATCGGACAGCCAATCCTGAATCCAGTTGATCAATCTGGCATCCAGACCCATGTGCTGCAACTTGAATATCAGCTTATCATGTGGCACTCTGTCAAATGCCTTTGCTAAGTCTAGGAAAATGGCAGTATATGCCTTTCCCTCATCTAATGCTCTTGTAACTTTATCATAAAAGGCTAGCATATTGCTAAAAAGAGCACCCTTTCACAAATCCATGCTGACTCTCACAGATAACATTACCCTCATCTGCCCAATGCTGTATATGGTCCCTCACTACTTTCTCCTTCTCCAAGATCTTACTAACTACTGATGACACACAAATTGGCCTATAATTAGACACTTCCAGTCTGTTACCACCCTTATGCAATGGCACTATCTTACCTTCCTTCCATTCCCTGGGCACCTTTCCCGCATCCAGACTTTCATTGAAAAGACAGGTTAAAGGCACTGTCAGTTCCCTATATGTTTTGTTTGTACAAACGTTAGTGTAAGTCTCTCATGATGAGTCTCTGGACTCAATGGAAATACTGTATAATAATAATAAAAAATTACTGCACATCCAAAATATCTTATTTTCTAGTCACCTTTATTCAGGGGTGTAGTCGGGGCAAGGCGACGCCCTGGTACTTTTTTAAAACTATCAAAATTTTTAAATTCATTATAATAAATCATAAGAATTATAATAATGAGACTTCTAATGCATTTCTGGCATTCGGTCAAAAAATAGCAGCTTGCCGTTCTTGTCATTTTTTTCAGAAAACAAGCCAATCTCTCTGCCATATGGCCGTTGCAATAATAATAATAATGGTGCACTTCGTGCTCTGGATTTTTGTTTCCAAGGTAGAGCTCTGGCACTATTTCTTTTAGGACTACACCCCTGCCTTTATCATCTGTGACTAAGCTTTTTCAATAGCCTTCATAACATTCTGCCACCTTTCTAATATTTGTGTTCTAACTTTTACCAAAATCTTTTATTTAGTTACTCTTGCACATTATTATGTCTTAACATTTTTTTTTCCGTATTTCAGAATACATGCTGACTTTTTTGTTAGGAACTTTCATTTTCTTTTCCAGGATTGTTCTAACTTTTTCAGTGCATCGTGGAGTTTTGGTTTTTATAACCTTGCAGATAATTCACGACATGACTCATTATTATTATTATTATTTGACCTCCATGGAGTCAGAGACTCATTGTGGGGGAGGTACACACTATTTCAACAATGGTCATCCAACCATACCTTAAACTGATTCAATGTGTCTACATTCACAATACACCCAGGCAATGCATTCCACTCACCAACCACTCTCCACGCAAAGAACCTTCTCCTTACACCTTCATACAGTTTCCAGCAGTTGTGATTTTTAAAAATGTGATTGATTTATAAATATGATTTAATCCATGTTTTTCTTCAAGTTCTGCCACTGCCAACTAAAAGTCACGTATTTTTTCTCTTCATACAACCACAGTAAATATAAATAAATAAACTAAAATGTTCCTTTATATAAATATATAATATTAACATTATTAAATTTATTATATACTATTAAATCATTTAGTGCATTTATTCCATTTATCTGTTCAGCCATTTCAGCAAACATGGTCTGTTTAATGAAATGCAAACAGACCATGAAAAACAAATACTGGCCTGATTAGCTGAGTGGTTAGAGTACCCACTCTCCAGCCAAAAGGCTGCAGGTTCAAATCCCGCTATGGGCATGGATGTTTGTGATTGTCTGTGAAAATACTAGTAGTGATGGGCAGTAGATGCCGTTGTAGTTGGTGCATTGACTGGTGGAGACAGAGTTGTATTGTAGGTGTCCTTCCTCGATGAGTCTTTGAAGTCCCTGGAGGTGTCACATAAAAATAATAACAACAACATCCATGCTATCAAAACATATTCCTTACTTCTTGAAAGCAAGATTTCATTAAATTTCTCTTCAATATTTAATAACACTTCGATCTCCATGTAAGTTCAGGTTTATTATTATTCTCTTTTTGGGCTGACTTATTTCTAGCTTTTCCTAGTACAAACACATTACAAACACAGCCTCCTCATCCTTTAAAAACTAACTGTCCTTTTCCACTTAACAACTTTATTTCTCAGCACAAACTGATAATGCTATAAAAATATTACATCTGTCCAACTTAACAATAGTGTCTTACAATTGCAGTGGTGCACCAAACCTACCCTAAAAATAATCCTTATCAAACAATATTGCTGGCCTGGTTAGCCAAATGGTTAGCATATCCACTCTCCAGCCAAAAGGCTGTGGGTTTGAATTCCGCCGTGGGCATGGATGTTTGTGATTGTCTGTGAAAATACTAGTGGTGGTGGTGGAGGACAGTAGATGCCGCTGGTTTAGTTGCAGTTAGTTGTAGTTGGTGGACTGACTGGTGGAAACAGAGATGTAGAGTAGGTGTCCTCTTTCTCGATGGGTCTTTGAACTCCCTGGAGGTGTCATGTAATCAGGGCCGGCATTACCATTTAGGCAAACTAGGCAACAGCCTAGGGTGCAAAACTTTCAAAATTTGCAAAATTGAAGGCAAGAAAAATTAAAATTTGATTTTCATATATTATACATATTGTATATTAATTTGTATATTATTAATGAAACATGTCAAAATAATTTTTATTTTTTATATTTAAAATTTCATTTTAAAAAATATCAACTTGTGAAATAAGGGGCACACTTGTAAACTTTGCCTAGGGTGCAAAATAACCTGGCACCGACAGTGCATGTAATAATAACAATAATAATAATAAAACAAACCTCCAGTCACCTTCTCGGAGATATTATTTCTGCTTGATGCCTTTACTATAAGTAATGTTCTGACAAAGTAGTGACCATCAATGCATACAATACACTATTCTGCTTAACAATCAGCTGTAAATTTACCAAACTAGTTTTTCATCATCCTCTTTCATCCCATCTATGTCTGTTCTTTGGAAATAACCATTACCTTTGTAAGGCACCAATACTGATATATGCTTTATAGCCTCTCATTATGAGACTTATATTATTATTATTATTATGTGACACTTCCAGGAAGTCCGAGGACTCATCATGGGAGGGCACACTACTCTACTTCACTAAATACATCTCATCCTCTCCACTACTACTCAATTCTCCAACTATGACACTACTACCATCAACACCACCCACCATCACCAATAATAGCATTTTTGTCTGTAAATTGTGTGTGTGTGTTCTGAAGGTCGTTCTGTTTTGTCTGTAGGCGGGATGAAAAATCAAAGTTTTCTGGGAGGAAAAACCCTGCTATCACCGTATGAGATCAGCTAACTCACCTTCAACTGAAAAAGTCCATAGAAGCCTTGTCACGATGAGAATCGAACTAAGGTCTTTTCCAATCGAAGGGCGCGAATGTTCCGCTATTCTTCCAATTTCGCTATGGCGGCTACTATATTAAAAATAAAATAAAATAAATAAATAACAGTCTGCATTTGAAAACTGAATTTCAGTATTTCATTTGGAAGTTCAGTTTGAAAACCGAATTTCACAACTAAATTTCTGTTGTGCTGAGAAATAAAATTACTCAATGTAAAAGGAGAGTAAGTTTTTAAATGGATAAGGGGCTGTCGATGGAATCCTGAGCTTGCATAGAGATGCGAGTATTATCAAATGGGACTCTGAATCCCATCATCATGCTAAAAAGGCAAACATTGCTTTATACTAACACTGCCAATGATTACAAAAAGTAACTTGACAAATAAGAGATTAATTTTAAAGAATATTTCTCCCTCCCTATTCGAAATCTGTTAAAACATGTGCAGCAGTTATTCAATACTCCTTCATGGTTCAACTCTAAACTAATAAATCAACTTTTTTCACCCTCTTCATTTATTCCTTCTACTGCTGTCTTCTGGAACACCATTCACTCTTATATATTTCCTAAGGAGTATAATCTGTAGACATTCAATCCAATGTCAACATAATTCTTCTTTCTCCTCAACTTTCTATCCATCCACACATGTATATACTACAGCTACAATGATCTCTCATGTATAGGATTACCATATGAAAGAAAAAAAAAATATATCAATAAGCTAATAATAATGAAAAATTGTGTGGTACTATCATAGTATCCTACAAACCCTTTGAAGGTACTTATCAGAAAATGATATACAGGTTATTTTTACATCACCATTAACATTTTATTTTCTCATCCACCTTTTCAAGTAAAAGAATATGGAAACACCAAAAAGAGGAGTACTAATATAATATGGTATCATTAGAGACAATGATTGCAATGATCCAAATGAATACAAATTTCCAGTCCAGTGAGGTGCTGCAGTAAGAAATGAAAGGTAACAACAAAATACTCCATCAAGAAATATCACTCTTTGGTTTATACAGAACTACTCTCTTCTTAAATCTTCTGCTTAATGTTAAGCACTGCTAGCATAATATGGAAAGTGATCCACTTGAAAGTTGTACTACTTCAATTTCTTGAAGATTACACTTTTTTTCATGGAGCCCAAAATAAAAAAATTACTTCCATTCACAACTTGATATTTCATATGCTTCCTAAAACTATTTTGTTTTTGATTGCCCTACTATGTTCATAAAAAAACTTGGCAATCTTGTAAAATTTTTCTCATCTTCTCCATTAAAAAATTCTTGGGTTAACTAACCTAGACATTGACACACTTCCAGAGATGACTTTTCTCAATAACTGGAACTCCGTTTTTTAAGACATCTGTCACCCCTCCCATTTCAACGAATCCTGGCCTCCCAAGAATGTGTCAAATAACAATAAAATAAAATTTCAAAGAAATGTCTACGAAAAAAAAAACAATTCTTTAAAATTTGTATATTTCACACATCCTTCCGACTCACGTGACTAAGGTCATCTGCGACTTATTTACTATATCAAGTGTATTACATATTTATCAAGTGTATTACATATTTGGAGCAAATCATTCCCTGATGTTAGAATATTGAATTATATAAAAAAAAAAAATCAATTATTTCTATGAGAGACAAACTTGAACGTAATGACATACACTTAAAATTTCAAAATTAGCATATCACGCAATTTCTTACCTTTTAGTTATAACAGATCAACCAAAGAAAATTGGGGCTCATCAATTTTGAATTATCCCATTTCAAAAATCGGACTCTTTCCCTTCAAACGGTCATTTCGTTAACATGGGAGTTTAAGGGAGCCCGCAGCGGACGCATCGCTGTGTGAACGAGGACGTAATATGCATATATATACGATTCTGTTCAAATTGACACCCGTCTGGAGTATGAACGTTTATTCAAAGAATATTAAGAAGCCCTAGTGCATCGTTTCTAATTGCGATAATAAACGTTCTAATCCTTACTATTTAAATACATCGTCGTTTAAGTGCTCATTAATGATTTTAATCTCATAGTCCCTAACAGTGTTGTAATTTTAACCCTTTATATATAGCCGTTGTTATGGCATTTCTTGCACTGTGTGCAATTGTGTTTGATTCTAATACTCTTACACTTGTCGATGTTTTTAAATGTTAACTAATTTTAATGAATTTTAAATTCTTTCACTGCAAACGTGCTTCTTTCTGGAAAATACAACCTCTAAATGAACGGCAAATTTACAATGATTAAAAAAAAAAAAAAAAAAACATTCCAAACATCTAACCTTCAGCACTTACTCAAAGTCACAGAACAACATATGGTTATGTAGTTTATTCACTCTGTGATACACACATATGTACGAAATCTCGTTTCTTCCTTCATCTCGATAGCACATGATTTAAAAAAAGATTAAATAAAATAATAATTGTTACCACAGTTATTATTATTTTATAGGGGGGAGAGTAAACATAATAAAATTAATAATACCTACCTTAGCTTGAGAAAGAAACAGAACTACAGGCGGGGGGAAAAATAATATTCAGTAACAAATTGAAATATTGGGAAATGAAAGTTTATTTTTTATGACTAGGAACCATAATTGAAAACGTAATGTCGAAAGAGAAAACAACTACATTGCAATATTGCCTAAGCCATGTTTGACTTATCTTCACAATCAGAATGCACTCGAATTAAAAATAATACAACTGGTTACAGTACTTAAAAATTAAAAAAAAAAAAAATCAAAGAGCAACTTAGAAAGATATCAGAGGTCTTTTTGTGTGTGTGTTTCATTGATTTAACTGCCTTTCTACGTCCTTCCCTACTAAAGGCAACAAATTAGGCGAATTTCACTTTCTAATTTCCTTTAAAATTTATTATTTGAGAAAAAGAGAAAGATAGAGAGCTCATATAACAAATTAGTGGAATACGCCGACAAGTCGCTTTTTGATAGCCACAGGTGCAAATGAATGTTCCTATCAAATTTTGTCCAACAATACTAGGGATATGATTAATCATTTGGCTAATTTTCCATGAGACATTCTTAACTTTTAATCATCGGCTACTCCGCTATAACTTTTATTATTATTATTCCTCTAACATCTTTTCATTTTTCAATAAAGCAGATAGGAAGCCTCATCTCTGTCGGTCTCGCAATCAACCAGAGTGGGGCATGCTGGATAAGAGCAATATTTCTAATCCAAACTGGCATTAATGTTTATTATTATTGTTGTTGTTCTCACGAAAGGTTATTTATTATTATTATTATTATTATTATTATTATTATTATTATTATTATTATTATTATTTGACACCTCCAGGGAGTTCAAAGACTCATCGAGGGAGAGTGTGCCAACAGCATCGAACGATTGGGCCCCTTCCAACTACTAACCGCGTTCAAACTTACTTAACTGAGCCATTAGTAGCAGAGGCTCTACCATTTGCAAACCTGTGGTAGATTTTTTGTACTGTGGGTGAGTTAAGGATTTTTTTTCTATTATTATCATTTTTATATATTTTTGTATTTTTTACACAGTCCAGAAACCCTGCTCTAGAGACCAAACATAAAACTTTTTCATGGAAATGGGATTTATCTCCCACCTAAAGACAATCACAAACATCCATGCATACGGTGCAATTCGAACCCGTAGTCCAGGAGTGTCAAACTCAATTAGAACGCGGGCCATTTGCTATAAAACTGTATCTCAAGTGGGCCCCAAAATTTTTTCGACTAAAAAAACCTGCACTAATTAGAATCAAGGGAAGTGAAAAAATGAGTATAAATAAATTGGAAATTTAATAACAAAAATTGTACTTATTCTAAGTCATTACAAGACATAAAGTATAATGATTATGACAACTCAAAAAAAAAAAAAATAATAATAATAAAGATAAAGATAAAGAAATAGCCTGTGTAGCTCAGTAGAAGTGGCGTTTGCACTCTACAGCGCTTGACCGCACGAAGAAAGGATTTGATGCTTCAAATCTAGTCGCCGACTAAAGGAACTTTTTCTAAGCCTTTTATCTGCCGGTTCCCGAGTTAGTCTATCTCTGGCCCGGGCTAGCGGGTTTTTTTCCCGGAAACTCGGGTTTTTCGTCCCGTAAACTCAAGAAAATCGACAGTAGAACACAAACTATTTTCAGACATTAAAAAATATTGTGTTAGGGTTAGAGACCACGAGATGGCGGTCTTTTTTACTGTGTACCCGATGAATCAGTGATAGCCTTGGGCCAGCTATCTCTCTGATTGGCTACCAGTGGAGATTGAACTGCCCACTCAGTCTCCAAAAGTTAGATAGGGTAAATGGCCCCGCCTATATACGGGAACAACATAGGCGTTAGCTGATTTTTTTTTTAATATAAAGAATATTTTTATTATATTAATATTTACAATAGATAGCATTTAATCCAAATTAAACCACAATTAAATTTCATTATTATTATTACGTGACACCTCCAGGAAGTCCAAGGACTGATCGAGGGAGGGCACCTACCCTACGACTCTCTATCTCCACCAATTATAACTAACCGTCACTACATCCACCGCTACTAGTACTTCCACAGACAATCAAAAACATCCATGCCCACGGCAGGATTCGAACTCGCACCTTCTGGCTGGGGAGCGGATACGCTAACTGCTCAGCCAACCAAGCCAGCATTTAATCATTTATTATTATTATTATTATTCGTGATACCTCCAAGGAATCCGAAGACTCATCGCGGGAGGATACCCACTATACAACTGTTTCCAGCACTACACCGAACCTCTACCAATCATCCTCACCAACGCCATCCACCGCCCACTACCACCACAACTAGTATTTTTTTTTTTTTTGTCTGTAAATTGCGTGTGTTCTGAAGTGCCGATTTCTCTGTATATCGGGATGAAAAATCTGAGTTTCCGGGAGGAAAAACCCTGCTACCTCCATATGAGATCGGCTAACTCACCTTCGATTGAAAAAGTCCACATAAAGATTCCTCTCGTCGCGACGAGAATCGAACTTAGGCCTATTCCAATGGAAGGGCGCAATGTACCTTTCGATTGGAATCGTCGTTCTTCCAATTGCGCTACGGAGGCGCTTTTTCTAAAAGAGAATATTCTAAATTATTTTCCTATGTGTGAACAGTTGAACAATAAGAATCAAAGTTCTCTTTCTCAGTATTGTCCCAAACCAGAAAAGATAAAAGAAGAATTCGATAGGCGATTTAAAGATTTTAAGGAGCAAGAAGAAGTTTTTTCGATTTTTACAGATCCTTTTTCCTTTAATTTCGAAAAAGCTCCTATTTTTATTTTTATATTTATTCAAATTTTATTTGAATAAATGAAATATTTATACATTCTATATAACAATGTATATCCACAATTTTATCAAAACAATAATGACATATCCGACAAAAAAAAAAAAAAAAAAAAAAAATTGATTTAATTCAGGTAATTCATGTAAGTTAAGAAAACATATAAACTATGAAACAAATACATAGTATAAAAGTATAAAATTTACAAATTGTGCTTAAAACTTCATTGCACATAATGCATAAATGTTTTAGGCGAAATAAAATAGTGCATATTTTAATCTTTCATAGCACGAGGATTTGAGGATTGGTTAATAAACACTGGTTTTGTCATGTAATCACCTGATGCATTACTACAAAACAGTAGAGTAATTCTATCCTTGGAAACTTTGAATCCAGGAGCTGATCTTTCATTTTTCGAAATATAGGTGCGTTTTTGCACTTTTTTCCAATATAACTCGGATTCATCCAAATTGAACACCTGGTCTGCACTATAAATGTTTATAAACTTTGAGAGTTTCTTGTTTAATAAGATTTCCGTCCATAGGAATTTTCTTTTGAGGTGCAATCTTTTATCGAAATCATTAGAGATTTCTCCATTTTTTCAATTAGAATATTGCGTACACGAGCAACGCGCTTTGCACTTATCTCTGACCCAGCAATAAACATGTTCTCGGATTTTATGTTCATTTTGTTTGATTGTTCGAATTGTTGATTCATTTAAATTCAAAGTCCCTGCAAAAACTCCTGGTTTTACTCCATTTTTCAACCGATCCAAGATTTTGAATATTTTTCTTCGAGAGAAATTAATTTTGTTTTCAATGTTGGCTTTTCCCTTTCGTTGCAGTTTGTGACCATTACTATAAAAATAATTTTTTACACAAAAAAGCAAGCATTACATGTTGTATGTAACTCACCAGAAAATAAAGTGCTCAGCTTGAGATGAACACACTTATGATTTGTAATGCACTTTCCTGGCAGAAAAGAGGAAAATTTTCAACAATAAACATTTTATACGGTGAACAATTGAGGTACATGCGTGCTAAAGAATATTTCCCCTAATATAAATTCGCTACTTATAATTACATGCGGGAGACAGGCAGACAAAAATTTAACAAAGATAAAATTTGATTTTTAATTCATCGGTGAAAAACATATGAAAAAATAAAGGGTTACTACAATTTGTAGACCGTGTTTTATCGGAACCGTGTTGTATGAGTACCGCGTTCAAAAAAAGGGTTACTACAATTTTAGACCGCGTTATATCGAAACCACGTTGTATAAGTACCGCGTTATACGAGGGTTACCTGTATTTAGAAATTTATGTACATTTAATCATACAAATACAACATTTATTTTACAAATGATATTCTATCTTTTTATTTAGCTACTTGAATATAAATTCTACCCTGCAGTTTTTCTTTATGAACTGGTCAATAACATCGTCATAAAAAGTTGGTTGTGACTTAATTTTCCCAAGCAACACGCACACACTTGTAAAGGCTGGCTGAAGCTCACTGGCTAGAGCTACTTTGACTGCGTATGGCCCGTGTTTAAGCAACAGGGTGAGATGACATGGCAACTGGGCAAGCCAAGGTAGCTAGACTAGCGTCGGCCTTCGATACACAAACACAACGCAAAGCTCAATTATTGCCGCGCAAGCTTAAAACGTCTTCTGTCTACAAAAATAAAAGCATAGATGGAATGCTTATAAATGCATGCATTTATTAACAAATAAATATTACTTCTTTCTCAATTAATGAGCTTGCGCAGCAAGCATGGAGAATTCGCCACTGAATAGAATTCAACTTTTCCAGCACGCTACCAGCAGCGTGCTATAAATTAACAATGAAAGCATTAATATAGTTTACGATTGATTAGGATCGGATCTAACATTGAAATTGCGATATAAATTTTTATTATTGCAATTATATTATAGCAAGTCGTTGCATCCATATTGTAACTATAAATGTCGTATGAAAACGAATAAATCGATAGCGTATTTATTATTATTATTGTTAACATTTGATCTCTATGGAGTCAGACTCATCGTGGGAGGTATACACTATTGCACACAATGCTCATCTAACTGTGCCTTAAACTGAATATAACTCAGGGTACAGGGGTGTGAGTCATATATATACGAGGGCGAGTTATATTCGAGTAAATACAGTATTTCTGTTTTATTATAAAAAGCAACCATCCTTTTTTTTTAATCTTTCCTTGAGGCGTCGTGGGCCGCAAGAAATATAACTGAATATAACATTTACTCGAATATAACTCGCACTTTTTTTCCCCAAAATTAAAGTTAAAAAATCATGGTGCGAGATATATGCGGGGATTTTTAGAAACTAACGTTTTCAGAAAAAAAACAACTGAAAATGGGGATGACTTACCAAGAATCTCCTATTAGTTATAGCTACTTCCGGACTTGAGAGCGGTTTCCATGTGTGCATTCAGAAGCGGCGCTAGGGTCTTTGGCGCCCGCATGCAATTTCTATCTAAGCGCCCCTGTAACGATCTGGGCTTGTGTGGTTCTGCAGGCACGAAGTGGGCGTCTCCCCGGCTGTGGCGCCTACATGCTCTGAATGCCCGCTTCCGCCAGCTCTGTGTGCATTGTCAAAGTCATCTACCCAAATTGCGTCATCTTCTTTTAGATTATTCCAAATAAAAATTACAATTACCGGTAATTTACAAGATTTTAGATACATAATGAACCCTTCACGTTTCATTGTCTAATGAGAAGTGAAAGCAGGACGTGAAATAGACAGCAATGGTAGGCCAATAGAGATAGAACATCTATGCAGATGTGCAAATGATTGGTGCGGAATTAACAAAAGATCGCGTTACCAAAGCACATAGTCAAGCCGACATTTTTGAGTTGAAACGCTAATTCTCTTCAACCAAATTCCATAATATCTGAAACTGTCATAACAACATTCACTCTATATGCCTCAGTTTTAACACGTTTACGAAACAAGTAAAACTATTTGTTTGTTTTTTTTGCATCTAAATTGTATAGTGGCAATTGGGGAGGGCGTGTTGTTTACTGCTGGTAGCGAGTTATCATCTCAACGTGAAAGTAGTCAAATTTTATTTTCGTGTGCGATGTATATGCAAAACTTTTTAATTTCTTTTTTCATAAAGTAATATCAGGGTAGAGGATACGAGGGCGAGTTATATTCGAGTAAATACGGTATTTCTGTTTTATTATAAAAAGCAACCATTTTTTTAATCTTTCCTTAAGGCGTCGTGGATAGCAAGAAATTGCTTTGGGGGGACGCATGCGAGCCGTCAGTTTGAAACCCCTGCCGTATAGGGAGCAGGCGAGGCCGTTTAGAGACTGAGTTGGCAGTTCAATCTCCACTTAATTAGAGATAGCTGGCCCAATTCTATCACTGAGTTAACCTTCCAAACGGCTAGGACGTTTATAGACGTCCAACTAAATCTGGATATGATTCAGCCCACCTGTTTAAAGAACCAGGATAAGAAGTGCAATTTGACCATCCTGTCCATTAGAAGGTGTGATAAACCTTCACGCTGAAGAGAACGGTTAATCGGATTATCTCACGTTCCTAGCTACCTCTCAGTTGCCTATAACAAGAAACGCACATATAAAAATACTTATTCTATGCTGGTCAATTGGATTTTAGTTATATATGATAGACTAAAAATACAGAAATCATTTATATTTTTGTTTTCTCTTTTTATTGTACAATACAATTTTAATTTCTGGACAAAATAAAGGTCTTGCATAATTTCTTCACTTAAATATTGCCTTACCTTGCAGAACCAATCAGAAAAAAAAAAAAAAATCAGCTAACGCCTTTTTATTCCCGTATACGGGAGTAGGCGAGGCCATTTAGCCCTATCTAACTTTTGGAGACTGAGTGGGCAGTTCAATCTCCACTGGTACCCAATCAGAGACAGATGGCCCAAAGCGCTCACTAATTAGGCGGTACGCAGTGAAGAGAGACGGCTCAAAATGTGCCGCCATCTCGTGGTCCCTAACCCTAACACAATATATTTAATGTCTGAAATAATGTGGGTTCTACGGTCGATTTTCTTGAGTTTACAGGACGAAAAACCTGCTTGCCCGTGCCAGAGATCGACTAACTCGGGAACGGGTCGAAAAAAGGCTTAGAAAAATTTCCTCTAGTCGCCGACTAGACTCGAAATGAAGTCTTCCTTCTTGCGGCCAAGCGCGGTGGTATGCAAACGCCACATCCACTGAGCTACACAGGCTGCAGAACCAATTTCATTTTTAATTTTTTTGAGCTTATTTTTTTCTGATCGCTTTCTAGACAAAACATTATTCTTTGTTCTCGAAGAAATTAATTCACGATAATTATTTGAAATATTCTTTTAAAAAAAAAGAAAAGAAAACCGGCTGCCGACGTTCCAGATTATATTGTTTTTATTTTTGTACAAAACCATCGAAATCGAATAATACTTCACAGATTTCCTTTAGGACACGCTGGAGCAACTTTGCTTTATAGAGAATAACGTGAAATTCTTTAATCATATCACTAAATTTTTTCTTTATATTATATAGTAATCTGCTGTTCTTTGTACTTGGTTTCCCTGTATAATTGGTCATTACAAAATGAAATTAACAGTTATAGATATTTACTGCATAATTCATATATTTTATTCTCCAATTTTTAAAGTAAGCGATACATTTGCTTATTTTTATCATTCAAAATATGTACATCAAATGCATCAAATGTGAAATTTCATTTCCTTTCACAATACAAATGAACTTTATTTCGATTTTGATAGCATCAGCCCCTCCCCCTGTTGCAACATTACCAGACACCCGAAAGCTGTTATGAAACATAGGTACAGTTTTTATTTATTTCGTGATTTTTCCATAATAATTGTTCCACATAACGGTTAATTTTTTCGACACAGAAACTAAGTTTTGATTATTATAAATTTGCAAATATACATATTATTTCCCTATTATTATAAATCAAGAAGTTATGTGACGTTGGTTAATAGGGGAAATTAATATTTAAAAACACTGTCATCCTACAAATGCAATATCAGAATATGCTTCGAATGTCTGCTATCAATCAGAAAGATGGAAAAACAGAACAAGGAATTTCTGCCTGTAAAATATTCAGTTATTGCACGAGGTACTTTAGTGTGCTGCCTTCTGGGCATGTTCTTTTGATCTGGTTCCCAGTGGTGGTGGTGTGTGTGGGGGGGGGAGGGCGTTGGTAATCTCCGTTAGTCTACAACTTGTTACTGGGCAGAAAATAATATTAGAAAGTATACCCAATATACAATTCATTTGTGAGATGGCAAGCAAGACAGCAACAGAAGTAATTTTTTTCAAGATAATTATCAAATAATTTAGAATTTTTCGATAATAAAAGTGAAACTGATCACTATAAATAAAGAAATCATTTTTGGCATAAATACTTCATCAGCCTGTAAAAGAAATGTCAGTTTTACTGTGTTAGGATATCTGAACAACAGAAAACGAAACAAGACATTCTTGCTTGAGGCAATTTAGTGCGACTTCTAGGGAACTTTCTGTCTTGTGTTTCTCCAAAGAGTAATCTAAGACTTTTAGCTTTTCCTCTAGGTAAGAGGATTATTGTCCAGCATTTCTAAGACGTATTTCAGAAATAGCAATCAGCAGAAATAAAAGTAGTAAGCCTGTGTAGCTCAGTGGAAGTGGCGCTTGCGTCCTCTGCAGCTTGGCTGCTTGAAGTTAGACCTAGATTCTAGTCTAGTCGCTGACTGGAGGAACTTTTTCTAAGTTCATCTTCGACCGGTTCCCGAGTTAGTCGATCTCTGGCACAGGCAAGCGGGTTTTTCCTCCCGGAAACTCGGGTTTTTCGTCCCGTAAACTCAAGAAAATCGACCGTAGTACTCACATTATTTCAGACAATGACATATCTTGTTAAGGTTAGGTACCAAGAGATGGCAGCACTTGTTTGCCAGCTTCTTCAGAAATAGAAGTAGTAATATTTAGATTAAAAAAAAAACAGAAATAACACAATTGAGACTTCTTTGTGTGGGTTTTACATGTTGAAAATACAGCATAGTATTTCTAAATCTTAGAATAATTTCAGCAGACCGCTGATTTCAGATTCAAAGAAAGAGTACAGAATTAGAAACTTCGATATACAACAATATTATTGCTTTATTTCTTTTGTCAAAACGGTAAACTGAAATAAGAGATTTTGAATACCGTCTTGAAAGCTTTCAAAGCTGTAGAAATTTAAAGTAGTTATGCAACTCAGTTCCGGGACAGGAGAGGGTGGGGTACGTTAAAAAATCCTAAAAATGAGCATAAATTTTTAATCATTCCATACAGGATATCCTTCCTATTATATTTTCAACATATCTACAGTGGTTAAGCACTGGATATTATAGTAATGTGCATCCTACAAAAAAAAAAAAAAAAACCCTCTGTTGCAATTTTCAGCAAAAGAAGAAGACGAAGCGTCTCTGATAAAATACCATTAGGTATAAATTTTTGATACCAAAAAAGATACAATATCGGAAACCGAGTAATGCAGTTTATAATCATTTGTTGTTCATAAAAAAAAAAAAAAAAAAAAAAATCGTTCCTGAAATTGAAATGTGACAATCCATATAAAAATATTTTGCAAAGAAAGAAAGCAAAATGCCATATTTATTTCACTAAATGTTATTTAAAAATATAAATATTTGACAAAATATTTTAAACGTAAACAAACATTTGCAAATTCGCGAAAAAGAATCTATACTGTAGGTAAAGTGGAGGAAATTAATTATTACTAAAGTATATTCATGGCAAAGGCTGATCTATGGTCATTTCAGGATTGATTATTTATTTTGGGAGATGTGAAACTTCTATTTTTGGAAAGAGACAAGAAATAAATTGTTCAGCAAAAAAAAAAAAAAAAAAACGATCAAATATCCTAGTACAGTGAAGAAAATTCGAAGTAACAGAGTACATGTAAAGACAAGTGACACAAAAGTCGCTTGACCACGGTTAATCCGCTAATGGCTCTCAAATTGCCGTTAAGGGATTAACAGCGGAGGAGGGTAAATACTTGATAAATACTTGATAAAAGCTAGAATGCCGGTGAAGTTTTGATCCATGAAAAAGTCTGGGGTAGTCTAGCTATTTCATCCACCTTGGCCGGTAGGAGGGTCTATGACTAAGAGAAGTAAATTCACGAAATGAATTACTTGTAACAAATAGTAATACCCTTAAAGAGAGTTAAAGCATATGTAAATATTTAGTGTGTATTTATTTTTTACTACTATGTATTTATTTGTTATTGGTTTAATCAAATATACTAAGTAGAAATGGCATTTGCACTCCACGACGCTTTCCCCCACTAATGAAGGCTTGGGTTCAAATCCAGTCGCCGACTAGAGGTACACTTTCTAAGCCTTTTTTAGACCGGTTCCCGATTTAGTCGATCTCTGGCACAGGCAAGCGGGTTTTTTTTTTCTCCCTAAAACTTAAAAAAAAAAAAAAATCGACCGTCTAACTCACACTATTTTCAGACATTAAGAAAAAAAAAAAGGTTGGGTTAGGAACCACGAGATGACGGCACTTGCTAGACGTCTCTTCACTGCGTGCCGATTAATAGTGAATAGTTGCATAACACTAATTACATTATTAGTTATATTCATGTTTTAACTCGTAATGCTTTGTTTTTCTGATATTAACTATTTATTTGTTAGCTATTTTAACAGACCGTTATTTGATTACACATTTTGATTTCTTAAAACTCACTTAGCATTCCAGAAATTGTCTTATTAACTGGTGCTCTCTCTCTCTCTCTCTCTCTCTCTCTCTCTCTCTCTCTCTCTCTCTCTCTCACACACACACACACACACACACACACACACACACACACACACACACACACACACACAAAAAAAAAAAAAAAGGTTTATATAAAGGTTCTTTCTGTTCAGATATCTTTTAATGCAAAGCGAATTCCTAAGGACTCTCATTCCTCTGCATTCATCTTTTTCAAAGGATAGAGTTCCCATGACACCCTGGAGGCATCTATGGAACTTTGGATATTTTCACTGCATGTTCTGTCATGCATATGGTCATATATATGCATGACTACAAATAGTAAACTCATACATATGCATTAGTTTACTATTTGGACACCTGTATGTCCAAATGGTAAACATAGTTATAATAATTATGATTGTTTGTACCCTGCTTAACTTTTACTTGTTTAGACAATATATTAGATTTTCATTTATTATTTGGCATCCATTATTTCACAAGACTCCTGATCTCTTTTGCTTTTTTGCAATAAATCATCATGTGGTAAAGTGTTTCTGACTGGTTACAGAATTGACAGGTTGCAAGATCATCCAACGGTATTCCTTTTGCCACAACCAGAGCCGTTCCGTGGGTTTGCGTCCCCTGGATGCAAAATTTTTGTGCCCAAACAGTTCAGTGTATTATTTATTCCCTATTTTTTATGAACGTGTTCGATTTCTGTGCACCTCAGTACGGAATGGGTCTGGACAATCCACATTTTGCTTGGCAAACATGCATGAACTTTAAAGAAATATGTTTCATAGAAAGGACTTATTGGATGACAAAATACGTTGTTTAAACTGAGCTTAGTTTGATCTCTTCACTTTTTTGCTCTCAATGTTGAGGTATTAGGAAAATGGTTCTACATAGAAAGGTCTTATTGAATGAAGAAATACAGTATGTTGCTTAAACTGAGCTTAAGCTCAGTTTAAGCAACATATTTTTGAGGTATTGGGAAACATATATTTGAGGTATTGGGAAAGTGGTTCCAGATAGCTTTGCATATATTGCTCTTGATTTGGTATGTGGTACTCAATGCCGCTATTTTCCTCTATAAACCGGTATCCTTTAGCTATTTCAGTGAACATTCTTGGTGGGTTTTTTTTTATCAAAGGAAGAGAGCTGATGACTTTATCAGGAAGGCACTTTTGTAGAAAAGCAATTGGGTATCAGTGGTATGAATTATTATGTGCTTTTACAGTTATGGCTCTGATTATCAATGTTTTTAGGTATATATTAACTAGTCCGACACCTCCAGCTTCTATTTCGTGGAAGAGCGTTATACGGCGCATTAGTTCATATCATGAACACCATATGTATGTCGCAAAGAGCATATGAATTTTATCTGCCCATTATCCAAGGTATGGAATATTATGTAGTTTGTACCACAGTCAACAGACTAATTACATATTGCAAATCCTAGCTTTGCCTCTCAGAGAAAGGGATCTATTTTGCACATATTACTATTTTTTAAATATCGCTTCATACAACTCTTTCCATTGATCTACATATGTGTCTGGGCCTCCAATTTTTATTCCTAATACTGACAAGTAGTTTTTTCTCAATATTCCCGCCGGTATTTTAGGTTCCTTTTTCCAGTCGCTGATCACCAAACAGCAAGACTTCACCACGTTCACCGTAAGAGCTAAGGCCTTTGCAAAGGAGTCCAATATTCTCATTGTTTCCTCCATAGATTTTTCATTTTCTAGAGTGAGTGTTATGTCATCGGCATAAGCTAGCAATTTTCCTTCGCTTTCTCCATGAATATTTGTTCCTTGAATTTATTTGTGTTTATTACTCTAATTAGTAGTTCAAATGTAATGCAAAGAGAGAGCCATAGATAGAGGGTCACCTTGTCGTACGGAACAATTGATTTGGATAGGGGCGGAGAGTTTTTTTTATTTATGATTATATACCGCTTTCTGCATTTTCATAAAATATTTTAAACCAGTTCTTGAAGTTTGCTCCAAATCCTATTTCTTTTATTACTTCAAAGACGTATTCATGGCTCACTGTGTCAAAAGCTCTTTCGATGTTTAAACTTATAATATGCATGGTCTGTTGGTCAATTGATAGTATCTGTATGCACATCTAAGATGTGTTATTGGTATGTTATATTTCTTCCCAGTGGCGACTCGTGGCTTAATATCGTGTGTGTGTGTGTGGGGGGGGGGGGGTGCTGCAACTTTCGGAATATACATACACACTGTAAGTACAGTGTATACGAGTTTGGATAAAATATCAAAATTATGGTAAAAATTAAAAAAAAAAATTTAAACATGAAACAATATGGTTTAGTGTTCTTCCAATTGCGTCTCCGTAGCGCAATTGGAAGAACGACGGTACGTTGCGCTATTCGATTGGAAAAGGTCTAAGTTCGATTGTCGTCATAACGGGAGGAATCTTTATATGGACTTTTTTCAATCGAAGGTGAGTTAGCAGATCTCATACGGAGGTAGCAATGTTTTTTCTCCCGGAAACTCGGATTTTTCATCCCAGTATACAGACAAATCGGCCCTTCAGAACACACGCAATTTACAGACAAAAAATACTAGGTGGTGGTGGGCAGTATATGGCGCTGATGTAGAAGATTGGTGTAGTGATGGAGACAGAGAGTTGTACAATAAGTGTCCTCCCACGATGAATCTTCAGACTCCTTGGAGGTTTCAATAATAATAATAATAATTATTATTATTGAATTATTTTGATAATAATAATAATAATTATTATTATCAAAATAATTATACAGTTTGGTATAATTCAAAATTACTTAAAAATAAAATATATTCTTCTTGTTTTGTTTCATGAAAAAATATTATTTATTATCGATAAAATTATACAGTTTAGTATAATTCAAAATTACTTAAAAATAAAATCCATTATCATAACCCCAATAATGTTCTAAAATAAAAATTATAACAAATGTCTTTAATTGTAATGCCCAAATATTTAAAGAGACGGAGTAAACACTATAAGCACTACGAACACTCTACTACTGGCGCAAATTAAATATAAACAACAGTGGAATACACGATGGACAGTGCCGCATTACGCTAATAGCTCGCATCTCACTATGACGTGCATATACTTGCACGCGTAGCAATATGACACTGTGGTAAACACAGTGCTGCTAGCGTCCTTTGACCTCCTAAATGCTACAAGATGGATTTTTATTATTTTTTTATACAAAATAAGAGAATTGTATAGGATTGGTGATGATAAAATTAAATATTACCAGTAAATATAAATAAATTGGAATAGGCCTAAGTTCGATTCTCGTCGCGACGGGAGGAATCTTTATCTGGTCGATTTCAATCGATGGTGAGTTAGCCGATCTCATACGGAGGTAGCAGGGTTTTTTCTCCCGGAAACTCGGGTTTTTCATCCCGCATACATACAAATCGGCCCTTCAGAACACACGCAATTTACAGACAAAAATTACTAGTTGTGGTGGTGTTGGAGGTGGGCGGTAGATGGCGTTGATTCGTAGTAGAGGTAAGGTGTAGAGACAGTTGAAGATGTCCTCCCGCGATGAGTCTTCGGACTCCTTGGAGGTATCAGGAATAATAATAATAATAATAAATTAATCAATATATTTATATATCGAGAAAAATTGGGAGTGTTGCAGTTTCGCAGTGCCTATGCAGAAGCCCCTGTTTCTTCCTTTTACTGCTCATGCTTGATTAGGCGATATAAATTTCTGTAGAAATCTCTGTATTCGGTTTGTAAGAATTTGTGAAATTATTTTATAATCTGTATTTAACAATATTATACCTCTCCGTTTTTTATATCCTTCAGTTTTTCTGGATTGGAAACTTTTGGTATTAAGGTGATGTATCGAAAGTAGTCACAACTTTTTAGACCTTCAAAAAGCTTTTGACTCAATATGGCACGAGGCATTATGGAGAATTTTAGAACATTGTGGTATAAACAATAAAATCATTAGGATTATTAAATCTCTTTATTCCTCATCTGATATGAGAATTGAAATTTAAAATTACAGCAGTGAACTGTTCAGGGCAGAATGGGGATAAGAGAGGGATGCATCTTGTTCCCCTCTTCTTTTTAATTGTTTTAAAAATTGGAATATGTCATAGATGAAGCTCTTCATGAATATGACACTGGAATAGTAGTTGGTGGACTAAGAATAAACAACTTACGTTTTGCAGACGATATCGATCTTCAGGCAGAAAGTCAAGAATTACAAGAGAACATTAAAAGAATATGGATTATACATAAACCTGCAAAAAACAAAAACAATGCCAGACATTGAACTCTTAAAGATACAAATTGACAATAAACAAATTGAAAATGTTGACAAGTTCACTTATCTAGGAAGCACATTGAGTAGTCAAGATGGTTGCTGAAAAACCGACATTAAATACCGAATTGCTAAGGCAACCGTGGCCCTACAGAAGTTAAAACCATTGTGGAGAGATAACAGAATAGCAATCACAACCAGACTAAGACTAATTGACACACTGGTGAGTTCTATCCTCTTGTGTGGTTGTGAGGCGTGAACTTTATTGAGGGAAGATGAGAGGAGGCTCCTGTCTTTTGAAATGAAAACTTACAGAAGACTTCTGAGAATTGCTCATACCTCTCACGAATCCAATGAAAATGTCCGAAAACTGATTGATTCAATAGACGGGGAAAAAAAGAGAAAATATTTTGACAGTCATCAGAAGAAGACAGATAAAATGGTTTGGACATGCGGAGAGGGCTAATGCCATTCCAAAGCAAGCACTAGAAGGAATCGTTCTGGGATCAAGGGTCAGGGGGTCGATCTCGATTAAAATTGACTGGTAACATCAAAACATCAAAATGGACTGATAACATCCCATATATCTACGGGAGAGATAGATAGATAGATAGATAGATCCAGTGAAGAGGTTTTCTGATTTTGCCTGTTTCTAACATTTGTTTAGTCATCCTCATAAACAAGTTTTCAAATTTTTTAAATATCTTTTGTAGAATTAACCTGTTAAGCCATCTGCTCCATGAGATTTTCCTTTTGGGAGATCTTTTTAAGATCTCCCAAACGGAAAATCTCCTCGAGTGGTGGGAAAAGATTTGGGATTCTTTTTAAAATCTTATTCTTGCATTCCGATATTGTGATGGGGCATCAATCTCTTCAGCTTCCATTCGAGTTACCTTGGGTAAAAATGACACGAATTTATTTCCTTCAATGGTATCACTCTCTTTTTCTGTGAATAGAGCTGTGAAGTGTTTGTGAGACACTTTCAGTAAGTTTGCATCTTCTTGCAATGTTTCCCCTTCATAATGCAGAGCATTTATCCTTCTTCTTTCGTTGCAGTCTCTTTCAAACAGCCAGGCAGTGGATGTTTTGCCTTCGTTATTTTCTACAGCTTTTGAACGCGTCCATAACCATGCCTTCTATTTCCTCGTATTGTAGTTCTTTTCTATTATTTTTTAAACGATTTATT
Source organism: Typopeltis vanoorti (assembly GCF_054136105.1). NCBI lineage: Eukaryota > Metazoa > Arthropoda > Arachnida > Uropygi > Thelyphonidae > Typopeltis > Typopeltis vanoorti. The sequence goes on from NC_143556.1 coordinate 61,989,918, forward strand.
TTTGTTTTTACTTGTCTGTTGGTTCTGTCTGAGTAGCATAGATCTTTTAAAGATCTTCTTCCTGTCCTCTCTTTGGCTAGTTCTTTATTGTACTTCCTATTAGGATAGCTGCCTTTCTGATATTTAATTTAAATGTTTCCCACGCACTGATTGCATTTTCAGGTTTTTTCGGCTACTGATATTATTATATTTTCTACTTCCGGCCATTATTGTTGGTTGAATGGGTTGGTTTAACGTTATTATTATTATTATTATTATTATTATTATTATTATTATTATTATTATTATTATTATTTTCATGTTTTCTGAATTTGACGATAAATGAGATACAAAATTATTACTTTACTTGTTAGATTGACCTTTGCTGTTGAAAGCAAATGAACAGGTGACGGACTTGTATCGCCACAGATCAGGTTTAAGAGCGAGTGATGCGCCATGACGCTCCACACACTTAAGATCACAGAGCGCAGTTTAATTTTTTGGATGACCTTCGCATTGACTGCGAAGTGACCGTTGATCTCCGTATTTCCTCGACTTCCTTTAGCGTGACTGCCCGGGTAATCCTAATAAACGCGAGCGATTTCACTTGCCGTAGGAGCACTTAATGATAATAATAATAATAAAACATTAAGCTACTCAGGCGTCAACACCATCTTGCCACCATTTCCACTGAGCTACAAAGGCTCTTCATAAATTAGAAACAGATTTCTTCCATGATTCGAAATGTCTTTTTCTGACTTCTCGGTTAGCTATGCCTCTTATTCTTTTATATTCTATTTCATCTTCTAATCTTTTACTGTTTAACCATTTATGATATGCTTCTTTTTTTCATTTTGATTATTTCTTTGATTGTATCATCCCGTATTTTCAGTTTTTTTCTTTTTATTGAATTTTTTGGTCTTTCATAAGCTTTCATTTGCTGCTGTATTTCGTATCGTTTTTATATTAAGCCATTCTATTTTATTTCTTCATTTCGTTAAAAAAAAAAATCACCTAACGCCTTTTTATTCCCGTATACACAGGGTGTAGGCGAGGCCGTTTTTAGCCCTATCTAACTTTTGGAGACTGAGTGGGCAGTTCAATCTCCACTGATTGAACTGCCAATCCCCACTGATTGAACTGCCCAATCAGAGATAGCTGGTCCAAGGCTATCACTAATTAAGCGGCACGCAGTGAAGAGAGACGGCTCTACAGGTTTCGCCATCTCGTGGTCCCTAACCCTAACACTCGTATTTAATGTCTGAAATAATGTGGGTTCTACGGTCGATTTTCTTGAGTTTACGGGACGAAAAACCCGAGTTTCCGGGAGAAAAATCCGCTTGCCCGTGCCAGAGATCGACTAACTCGGGAACCGGTCGAAAAAAGGCTTAGAAAAATTTCCTCTAGTCACCGACAAGACTCGAAACCAAGTCTTCCTTCGTGCGGTCAAGCGGCGTGGTATGCAAACGCCTCATCCACTGAACTGCACAGGCTCCTCATTTCGTTTTATTTTATTTAAATATTGGTTAATTCTTTGATCATACGAGGTGTGATAATTTAATTCCCTGAACGGCCGCGTTGTGTCGCCCATTGTGGTGATTTGGTTGGAGTCATGTAAGTAATCGCGACTGTACATCTTTTAACTAATGCGTGCGTAAACCTCGAGCCGATAGAGTCATTTGCTAGTTAGCTATTGCAAAAACAATAGAGATATACATGTAAACTTTGACACGTGTTAAGCAGTGTGTTAATCTCAAATTTTGTGTGAAAATCAGTAAAACTGATTTCAGTTTTAGGACAGCCAAAAACAAAAATGATGGATGCAAATGTGAACAGAGTGCGAGCTTTGGTATGGTCAGACAAACGATTAAGTGTGCGATTAATGGCTGATGAATTGCAAATGAATCGAGAAACAGTCAGGGCAATTTTAACTGAAGAATTGGGTATGCAAAAGATTTCTGTTAAGTTTATGCCTCAGATCTTAACGAACGAACAGAAGCAGTGGCAGGTTCAAGTTGCGCCTGATCTTTCTGCAAATAAGCACGTTTCCGAGAGTAATTACGGGTGACGGAACCTGATGCTTCCAATACGATCCCGAAACAAAGTGCCAGAGCATACAGAAGAAAACCCCTAGTTCGCCACGTCCGAAAAAAGCACGCATGTCACGTTCGCAGTTCAAGAGCATGCTGGTGTGTTTCTTTGATTACAATGGGACAGTCCACTATGAATTCATTGAATAGGGACAAACGAAAGGTCAACCAACAATGCTATTTAGAGGTGCTGAAAAGATTACGAGATTCTTTTCGGAGAAAAAGACTGATTTGTGTCCTGACAAGTGGATCATCCATCACGACAATGCGCCAAGCCATAGTACGCTCATCTTGAGAGAGTTTCTGGCCAAAAAAATCGATTACCGAATTAAATCATCCTGCTTATCCACTCGACTAGGCTCTCTGTGATTTCTGGCTGTTTCCAAAATTAAAGACTGCGCTAAAAGGACAAAGATTTTCTGACATCGCTGATATCCAGCATAATGTGATAAAGGAACTCGAGTATTCTGGAAAAGGAGTTCCAGGCCTGTTTCCAAAAATGGGAACGTCTAAACCAGTGTATAAATGCACAAGACGACTACTTCGAAGGTGACAGTATCCACTAAGGTATAGTTGTGAACATAGGTTTTTTTTACTGGTGCATTCCGTGAATTAAATTGTCACACCTCGTACAAAGTGGGTGATCTACACGACTATTACTCTTCTTCTTTTCCATGGCATGACTACTGCTTCTGCTCTTCTGACCCAGGCACCTGCACTGAATAAGTCACAGAAATCATCCTCAATGGCTTTCAAACCCTTGTTCAACAGATGTATAAAAGCATTTGAAGAAAAAAAAAACTCAACTTATTGCAGATCGCATGCATCAAGCACCCATACTTCACACTCAGCCTAAGCAGAAACATGCAATAAATGTAAATCAACTATCAGCAAATTCAAATTCAACTTCATAAAGGCGAATAGCAGAAAACTTGTCTCTTGGCCAAACAGTAACCATGCCTCTAACCCCTTGTAAAAGCCATCAAACATAACTTCTGTATACCTATATTCTGACCTCTCACCCATCCAGATGACACCACTGTTTCAACACCCAAAGAAAAAGCTGACCTCCTAGTATCACTCTTTTCCTCTAACTCCCGTATAGATGACAAATCATCTCCTTCATAACAAAAGCAAATCATCCCCTTCCATACCAGCAACTGAGCACCATAAAGGCCAATCACACCTGTGGTTTGAGCTTGCAGAAAGATACAAGAACAATATTAGACAAACTTGAACATTACAAAGTTGTCTGGTCTTGATGGCATCTTGATTACACTCAAATGTTGTGCTCAGAGCTAACATCTGTCCTCTATCATCTCTTCGTCTTCTATATTTAGCCTACACCTATCCCATCTCATGGAAACTAACATGTATCGAACCCATTCTAAAAAAAGGGAGACAAAAGCCTACCATCCAACTACTGACCAATTGCCATCACCGCAATCCTCTCCAAAATAATGCAGAAAGTTATCAATGGTTAATTTCTTCACCACCCAGAAGCTTGCCTGTTAATCAGAGACCACCAGTATGGATTCTGCCAATCCAGATCCCTGGCTGATATCTTAGCCTACATCATTCACCACTAAACCCATGCCATGAAAAGTTTCAGAGAAATATGTGCTGTCACCCTTGACATTTCTAAGGCTTTCAGTCATGTTTGGCATCAAGGCCTGCTTTGCAAATGGCCTTCCTTTGGTCTTCCTGCCACCCTATGTAACTGGATGGTCAGCTTCCTCTCTGGTTGTTCACTGCATATCGTTATGGATAGCACCCTCTTTGAGCTTTGCCACCAATCCAGGAGTATCTCAGGTTCCATTCTTTCACCTATCCTCTTTCTCATAATTATACATAAATAGACCTCTCAATCACTACAATCCTATCCATAGCTTTGCTAACATGGCACTCTCTACGCATCCTACTGCTTTGACAAACCATGTAGTTCCCAGGCATCCCTTACATCAAAATCAGCCAGTACCTTAAACACTGATCTCCATACCATCTTTCAGTGGGACAAGGATAACCAAGTGATCTTCAATGCCACCAAAACACAGCGCTGACTTTTCTCTCTCAAATGGGATCTCAGCTTACCTTCTTTCATCCTCAGTAATTTACACATTGTCAGACTGAAGAACTCTCTCTCCTTGAACTGGCATTTACATCCAACTTCGCCTTCTTTCACTCTGGATTGAGGATTATAACCAAAAAAGAATACCTCTTAGTACAGGGAATATTCAGACAAAAGCTATCAATATTTTATCTCAATGAAAGAAACCAAATTTCAAGAGTAATGTGAAAACTTTACTGCAAGTTTAGGATGGTTTGACCGTTTTAAAAATCAGACTGGACTGTATAACGTAAGAATAACTCTGGAATCTGTTAGTGCTGATAAAGATTTTGTGGCCAAGTTTCCTAAAGAATTCAGGAAGGTGATTATGACGATCTTCAAATATTCAATGTCGGCGAAATTGGTCTCTTTTGGGAAACGTATGCCAACAAAACTTTCCTAGCAAAAACTGAAGCATCTCAACCAGGATACAAAGTCCTAAAGATCATCTTAAGCTTTTATTAGGAGGCACTGCAGAAGGTGACTTCTCAAGTCTATGTTAGTTTATTGTGCACAAAATCTAAGATCTAACATCATTGAAGAAATCAGCACAATTGGAAAAGAACTTGCATTTAATAACCCCTCCATGTGCGCACCAGTTTGTGGTGGAGGGGACCTCCCAGTGATGGTACTGGCTCTATTCATTCTTCCTTTTTTTTTTTTGCTTTTCTTCCAGTATTCTTCGCTCTCTACTTCTCCTGAGTCTTTTTCACTATCCTTTTTTCCAGACCACCATCACTGAGATCCAACGCCTTGCCACCATGTTTACTATGAGTGCAACCCATGGACATCTGGAAGGGGGATCCTGGTAGTCTTGAACTACTTTGGGCCCTGCTTCGGCAAGACGGGCAGTCCTGGATGGCCCAGCCAGGATCAATCGGTTAGTGGGCTTGCCTGCAAGGGTTAACAGTGTTGCAGTAAGTCTCTCATCCCATGGTCCTGGGTGGGGATCCTAGGCTTGCTGTACTGCTGGTATAGCATCTGGGGTAGCCCTGGCATTGCACTCCTGAGGGCAGTCATTGCATGCCAGGCAGTGGGCATCCATGTGTGGCTCCATGGTGGGTGAGGAGCTCTCACCCACCATCTTAAATGTCAGAGATATGGACATGCCCAAACTGCCTGTTATGGTTCTACTACCTGTGCTCAATGTGGTAGTAAAGAGCATGATAACAAATCTTGCTGTGCAAAAAAAAGCTAAATGTGCCAACTGTCAGGGAGATCATCCAGCTTACTCTCAGGCATGCCAGAAATGGAAAGATGAAAAAGAAATAGAAAGAATGAAAACAGAGCAAAACATACCAGGATGGAAAAAGAAAGCTAGCTACTATCACACCTGCTCTGAGATCCTCTTATGATGAGATGGTAACAATTAAGAAAGTGACAGCAGCAATTCAAGCTTGTCCGTTCCACATCTGATAATTTCACTGTATCTGCACCTTATGATCACAAGTACTTCTCTGTTGAGTGCATCAATCACTTGACCATGGCCTTACTCCAGAGACAACTCCAAAAATGATCCCACTCGATTAAAATCCACTAGTCAAAAAAATTATGGCAAAGATATCACTTAAAGATAAACCACCAGATACTCCCACAGAAAAAAATGGATACTTCAGTACCCAGTGAAAGTAAACTAAACTTACTAATTGACCCTAACACATCAGATGTATTGAATACTCTGCCAGAGGAAGAGATGGACACTGGCTGTCCATACTTCCCCAAAACAATTGATAAATATAAATATGACAAAGGTAAGCCCTCAACCTCCCAAAAACCAGACAAGTCATTAAAACCAAAACAATAGGAAAATTTGTACAATGGAACTGTCATGGATTTCACCAGAATATCGATGATATCAAGATTTTGTTGTAGAAACACAAATCTTTCTGTTTCTGTCTACAGGAAACATACTTAAGACTCAATGACAACCCTACCATTAGGAATTTCACTGTTGTACGCAAGGATAGAACTGGAGGTGGTCCTGCTCATGGAGGAGTAACTATCCTAGTGGGCAGTCATATTCCTTTCCATCAGGTCCAACTTAATACTTCTCTGGAAGCAGTAACGATTCACTTCTCCATGGGATTTCTTATTACAGTATGTTCAATTTATTTACCACGAAGTGCTGAGTTAAATGAAATTGATCTTGATAACCTTATCTCACAACTGCCTGAACCCATACTTTTGATGGGTGACTTTAATGGTCACAATACTCTATGGCCAACACTAATAGATGAGGTCGAATCATTGAAAGAATTCTTGATAATAATAACCAATAAATAATATTATTTAAATAACAAACTCAATACTTTCTTCCATATGCCTACCCGTTAATATTCTGCAATTGATCTTACAATCTGCTCCCCTTCTATTCTTCCACTGCTCACGTGGGACATTGAAGAGAACATATATGGAAGTGATCACTTTCCTGTTCTCTGGATAATGTCTTCACAGGAACTATGTTCACCCACATGGATACCTATATGGAAAATGGACCAGGCTGACTGGAACACTTTCTCTCATCTTGCAAAATTTAATGCTGATGCCATCAGTCAAATGCCTATCAATGAAGCAGTAAAATATATAACAGAGTGCATTGTCCAGGCAGCAGCAGCCTCCATCCCAAAAATATCATCTCGGTTTCCATTCTATCCAAAGCCTTGGTGGAACCCAGAATGTCAGACAGCCAAAAAAGATCACAGAGCATGGGATATATTTCGTAGATATCCCACCACATCAAACCGTATAGCTTTCAAGCATGCTCAAGCCAAAGCACACTGCGTGAGGCATCAGAGTCAAAAACAATCATGGATCCAATTTACTACATCAATTAATGAAATGACCAGTCCAAAAATTGTATGGAATAAAATTCGGAAAATGAAAGGCAGATATAGAAATATAGACAAACACTGTTTGTCTACCTTAGACCATAATGGAAGTGTTATCCCAAAGCCATTGCACACACTCTGGGAGAAAATTTCACCAGAATCTCAGCAACAGCTTCATATCCTCCTGAATTTTTAATTCTGAAAGAACACAGGAGAAACAAAGACTAAATTTTTCTACCAATGTTTTTGAGCCATACAATCAGCCATTTTTAAGGAGGAATTAAAAAGAGCTCTCCTACTATCTCACCCTAGTGCAGTAGGGCCTGATGACATCCATTATGAAATGATAAAACATCTACCATCATCTTCTATGGATCTCCCTTCTCTTACTATACAATAGAATACTTGCAGAGGAAGAGTTTCCAAATTCTTGGCATAAGTCAATTATTATTGCTATCCTAAAACCAGGAAAAGACCCAACACAAGTAAATACTTATCAACCCATTGCTCTGACCAGTTGTCTTTGTGAGATACTAGAGAAAATGGTTAATACCAGACTTCTCTAATATTTAGAAAGCAACAATCTTCTCTCCAATACACAACGTGGGTTCCATAGACATTGCTCAACTTTAGGCTATTTGGTTCATTCAGAAACTTGTATAAAAGATGCATTTCTGAAGCAAGAACACCTTGTTTCAATTTTTTTTGACATAGAAAAAGCTTATGACACAGACTAGAGATATGGGATTAAAAGACTCCTATAACCTGGGTCTTAAAGGACACCTTCCTGTATTTATTAAAAACTTTCTTTCCAGGCAAATTTTCCAAGTCAGAGTGGGAAATATGCTATCTCGATCATATCATCAAGAACAGGGTGTTCCCCAAGGCTCTGCCTTAGATGCGACACTTTTCGCTGTTAAAATTAACTCAATCACTGAACAGCTTCCTCTCACTGTAGACAATGCTCTATATGTTGATGACTTCACAATTTACTGCCGCTTCCGTAACACGAGGGTAATTGAAAGACAACTTCAGCAAGCAATTGATCATGTTTCTCTGTGGGCTCTTAGTAATGGGTTTAGGTTTTCAACAGAAAAAGTGTCTGTGTACACTTCTGTCCAAAATGCACTCTTCACCCAGATCCTGAATTAAGAATGGGACACACTATTATTCCAGTAGCTACAGAAGCCAAGTTCTTGGGACTGATCTTTGACAGTAAACTTACATTTCTAGCACACATTTGTCAACTAAGAGAAAAGTGCAAGAGAGCGTTGAACCTTCTTTGCACTTTATCGTCTACTGAGTGGGGGGGGGGGGGTTGATCGAGTTTCATTGCTCCATCTTTATTATGCGCTTATACGTTCAAAGCTGGATTATGAGTCTCAAGTCTATGGTTCTGCAACACAGAGTAACCTGTGATGGTTGGATTCCATCCATCATCAGGTATATAGATAGCTACTGGTGCCTTTCGCACATCACCCACTCAGAGTCTTTATGTTGAAGCAAATGAACCAGTTCTATCACTTCAACAGAAACAGTTGTCTCTTAATTATGCCCTAAAGATAAAGTCTCTCCCAGATAATCCTATATGGACTAGTCTCTTTTCTCTGCACTGGGAAGCTCAATACCACACACTTCAAACTGCCATACATCCTTTCGGTATGCGTGTTAAAAAGACTATGCAAGCTCTTGGTATAAATGTTGACATTGCCTACACTAAACATAACAGCATCCCTCCATGGTAGGTTTGCACACTATCCTACAACCTCTCACTTTGTCAGCTACAGAAATCTCATACTCCATCATCTGTCTACCTCCAACTGTTTAATGCACACAGAGCAGCACACTCTGATTTCTTGCCTATCTATACCGATGGTTCAAGAACTAATACTTCTGTTGTCTGTGCTGCTGTGTTTACTGACATTATCTCCAACCAGATCCCACCTGATTGCAGTAATTATACAGCAGAGTTACATGCCATTCGGCTTGCACTTGTTCATATAAAAGAAAACTACTACTAAAAGTATATAATTTATACAGACTTATTGAGCTCTTTATGGGCTATCTCCTCTCCTATGTATAATCCACATCCAGTATTTTATGAGGTGTTACACCTATTTCACAAAATAAAAATCCTTAATTTTGATGTTCAGTTGTGCTGGATTCCCAACCACATTGGAATTAAGGGATTTGAGGCTGCAGATGCTAAATCAGCTCAAACTTTCTCCACATACTGTTTGACAGTACCATATACAGACTACAGACAGTTTATACGATCAAAGCTAATTGCTCAATGTCAGTCATCATGGTAGAAAGCATTAACAAACAAATTATATGACATTACACCTGAAATTAAGCATTGGCATTCTAGTCAATGAATAAAGAGAAGAGAGGAAGTTGTTCTCGCTAGGCTCCACATTGGTCACAGTCATCTTACACATTCTTATTTACTGAGAGCTAATGAACCCCCCCATGTGTGAAAAATGCAATACACATCTCACTATTTATCATATCATGGTAGAGTACCAGCACTTTGCATGAGAGAGGAATGAAATTTTTGCCTACCTGACCAGACCATATACACTCAGGCTGATGCTGACAGACTTGGGCAGACTGCACGGGTTTTTTAATTTTTTACAAAGAATTAATTTATACAAACACATTTGACTGTGATTTTGTTTATATGTAAATACCGTATTGCTTCACTTAACTTTTGTACATGTACATTACAAAATACGTAATGTTTCGTGATGTATATGTGCAGGAGTTGAGTACTAATGTATATATTATTCATTAATTTAATTTCTGACCAATCATGTATTTCTGTAACCTTGTAATTTTTTTAATATGTAAATACCACATTGCTAAACTTAATTTTTATGCATACATATTGTATAATAATTCCTCTTTAACTCTATGTATTACTGTAATAACATTTGTTGTAATCTTATTGTAGTAATCATATATGTAGATACTGCATTCCTTGGCTTGGTGTTGTACATGGATTTTGTTTATTAACTTGTATTGTTGTCTAATTATGTACTGCCTTAAATGCTGCAGTAATTTTGTTTGTATGTAGATACTGCATTGCCCAGCTTAACTTTTGTGCATACATATTATTTACTATTTTTTTTGACCAATTATGTATTGCTGTGGGACACCTTGTATATTTGTGTAACCTCCTTGTAATTTTGTTTATATGTAGATACCACATTGCCAAATTTTATTTTTATGCATGCATGTTGTATAATAATTCCTTTTCGCCTATTTATGTATGGGTGTAAAAACATCTGTTATAATTTTAACTATATATGTAGATACTTCATTCCTTGGCTTGGTGTCTTGTACATGCATTTTGTTTATTTAACTTGTATTGTTGATAATTTTGTACTACAGTAATCTTTAACCTTATGTGTTGCTGTGCCCTCTGCAGCAATTCTGTTTCTATGTAGATGCTGCTTTATGGAACCTAATTTTTGTACAGCATATTGTTTACAATTTTCTTTAACTGCTTATGTATAGTTGTAACCTTAGTATGGCACAGTATGACCTTGTAGTTTTTGTGCTAAATAAACTATAAACCAAACCAAGTATTTAATGAACTGATAATAAAGATGTAAGAAACTTGCTAGATTCCCATTCAGAACAGTTAAGTGAGAATGATCTCCTTCACCTAAAAGAATAGTATGCATAAAAAAGAAGATAAGGAGTGCAAACAAGAAGAGAATGTTATGACTAAGAAGCTAACTGCAAAAATACTTGAGCTAGTTTTCAATGACATTGACTATGTTAATGAAATTTTGTTTGATGCTGATCCTGATATGGAACGAAGCTTCGAAGTCCACCATTCTTGATGAAGCGATCACCAGCTATCGCAAATTGCATGACAAGATGAAAACATCTAGCACGATTCAAACATCTTCACTTAATTTTTTTTTTTGGTAAAAAAGTAGCTCAATCAAATGTTTAGACATTAAATAAAAATTTAAGCAATTGATTTTTATTAATGATTTTATGATTTTATCCTCTAATATAGCTTATACTGTAATTTTTTTCCAAATTTACGATAACTTATGGATGAAGTATAATTATTCCTATTGTTTATTGTATTTGCTTAATGCACATTAATTGATGGATCAATTAATTACGGTAAGCGAGGTTTTCCTGTATTTCAGTTCCGTGTCTCTTAGGTAGCTCTATGGTCACTACTTCAGTGAATTGGTAATTATCATTCCTCCACTTGTTGTTAGGCTTGTTAAAACAAGAGCAGCAGCTGTCCAACATCCCCTTTACAGTACAATTGCAAACTCTTCAAACCTGCTTCTCCTTTGTCTCATTTATTCCACCTACCTCTGTCCTCTGGAACAGCCTTCACTATGATGTGTTTCCCAACAATTTCAACCTACAACTCTTTAAGAATGTCAATAGGTTTCTTCTTTCTCAACCTTTATCTCCGCCTCAAACATGGCACTGATGTGATATAGATTTTTGTACCTCTCGTGTGCAGGATATACATATATACAAAGCCTGGAAAAACAGACTCTAGAACATATAATGGATTAATAGATACTATGAGGGGTTTCTGAAAAGTAAGGTAACACATTTTTTTTAATAATGTTCAAAGAGACTGCCACTGCAGCGTGGCGCTACTGTCGCCTCGCAGTTAATTCCAGTTGCAAGATGGTGGCTACCATCCATGAAGTTGTGTTTTTTTTACAAGCAAAAGGGGGCTTCACTAAGTGACATTCGTCATGAACTGGAGAATGTCACCAAGTGACATTCATAAGTTCACGGTGAATGGCAAAAAGGTGATATCAAAGAAGCAGGTGTGTTTTTTGGTGCAATGAATTTAAAGCAGGCTATGGTGACATTGAGGATTGGCATCAGGCAGGCAGGCCTTCATCGAGCAAGACAACATTTTGCAAATTAAGGGCATCGTTCTTGAAGACTGGTGAATGAAACTGCACAAGTAGACTTGAGTAAGTTCGCAATGTCCTTAGCTTTTGAAAGGTGTGCTCCTGCTGGGTGCCTCAACCATTGTCAGAAGAGCACAAGGCAGCACAATGAGGATGTGTCTAGAGAACCTGATGATACAGTGACAAAGGAGAGGATTTTCTCACTCACCTAATCACAAGAGATGAAATGTGGGTTCATCACTTTACCCCAGAGAGCAAACAAGACTCCATGACCTGGAAACATCCACAATCTTCTGTGCACAAAAATTTGAAAACTGTTCCCACTATCCAAAACGTCATGGCTAGTTCTGGGATCGCCAAGGCATTCTGTTGGTGAACTTCTTACCAAAGGGAGGAACAATGAATGCAGAGTTTTACTGTGCAACATTTGATAAACTGAAAGCCAACATTCAATTCATCACAAACAACCATGATTTCTGACAAGCAGTGTGATTTTGGTGCATAACAACACTACTCCATGCACTGTGCACACCACTCCTACTCGTGAGTGGTGCACTGTAATTGTTGGGGAACTCTGCCCCTTCCCCCAAGCCCAGACATAGCACCTTCAGACTTCCATTTGCTCAGCTCCTTCAAGAAATACCTTTCCAGAAGGCATTTCGCTAGGAATGAGGATGTTCATCAGGCAGGCTGTGATGCTGGTTACTGGGAGTGGTCACAGACTTCTTCAGTACTGCTACTGATAAACTGATCTCTCATTGGGAGAAGTGCATCAATAATGTTGGATGCTTTGTGAAGTAGTGCTTGTTCACTTATTTCTTGGTGTATAATTTTAAATTCCTATTAAACATCCTCAAGAAAAAAAAAAAAAAAAGTGTTACCTTTTGGAAACCCCTCCTATAATTCATTGTAAAATAAGCATAACAGCATGCAAGCATTAGAAATAAAAATTAGAATTTTGATCACAGTGTATCAATAAATCATCAAATTTTTTTTTCACTTTAGGTACACGTCTCAAAGTACAGTCCCTCACTTAGCCTATAATGTGGAAGTTTTAGCCTTACTACAGCTTGAAATTCTTCAGGAGTAATTCAAAGTTACTAGATAACACAGGCTGCACTTACACTGATGTCAATTTCTGTGCTTCTAATTCAGACTGTCATTACTTCTATCATAGCAGCAGATATGTCTGGACTATAAGGACAGGATAACCATCAACACTTAAAAAAAAAAGCGATTTCTTTCATGACTTTTTGAGATGCTTTCTATCCAAGTTATTACCAAGTTTGGTAACATTATATAACTGACCAGTCAGCAGCTGTGCAGAGTGAGGAAGTTCTGCTTACTTTCACGGATATTTTTGAATGTGGTACACCATTTGTACACCTGTGTTCAACATTCCAAAACTGTACTGCAAATATTTGGTGAATATCAGCTGACTATGAACCCTCCCACCAACTTTTACACATTCTATCTTGTGATATGACTTATATGCTGCAAAACACAGTTAATGTGAAGAAAAATATTATCATTATTATTGACACTTCCAATAAGTTCAAGGATTCAATGTGGGAGTCCCTCCAATCCACATCATCATCTCCACTAGTTATTTCTCCATCACATAACAGCACTATCCATCAACGTGTGGACAGACTTATGTGTTCGTCGAACATGTTGTTTATTATTTTAACGGTATAATAGAACACAGAAACTAAGTAAATAATTAATTTATTGACTTGATGCTGATATTTCGCTGGTATTATAACCAGCATCTTCAGAGCACAAAAACACTGTTTGTCACAATACGCGAGACTAAAACAACATGGTGTACTTAACCAAAATTGTAGCAGCAACACCTGTGTTGCTGCTACAATTTTGTTGCTGCTACAGGTGTTGCTGCTACAATTGTAGCAGCAACACCTGTGTTGCTGCTACAATTTTGGTTAAGTACACCATGTTGTTTTAGTCTCGCGTATTGTGACAAACAGTGTTTTTGTGCTCTGAAGATGCTGGTTATAATACCAGCGAAATATCAGCATCAAGTCAATAAATTAATTATTTACTTAGTTTCTGTGTTCTATTATACCGTTAAAATAATAAACAACAAGCACTATCCATCATTTACCATAAAACCATCTATGGCCCACTAATCGTATTTTTTGTATGTAAATTGCATGTGTTCTCTTGGCTGATTTGCCTATACTGATTGAAAACGTCCATATAAAGATTACTCTCATCATGACAAGAATCAAACTGATCCCATCATTCTTCCAAGTGTACCAATTGCAGCAGTAATTGGAATGAAATATGAGATGACTATACAAAAATTGTATATCACTGTTGATGAGAAATAATTACTCTCAATCAAATATGAACTATACTTATATAAGCAATAAGAAAGAAAAGGAATAAAAAATAGCATTTGGATTGGAGATTATTTAGCTGCCTTTATTCTGAATTTATTTTTTCAGAAATAATTCACAGAACAAATAATATATTTATTCTGAATAAATTCAGAATAAATTCAGAATATAGAAAAGGCAAATAAATATTTTTAGAAGCAACAGCTGTGTTATACTTATTTTTTATTTATTGTTTTTCTTAAAGACAAGCTCAGCCAGATCAGGCTTTTACAACTACATCCACAGTGAGATTTGAACCCACAACATATTGGTGTTGGTGAGCAGGTGTACTATCTACTTGGTCAATCAGGCCAGCTAAGATTTACAAGACAGTACAAGCATAAATTGTAAAATACAGTATTAAGAATTATAAATCCCTGGAAGTTGCAAAAGGAAGTGGTGAGGAAAAGAGTAAGAAGTACGTTTTTTGCATGGGGAGTGGTAAGAGCATGCAATACATTGCCTAAGAGGGTGGTGAATGTGCAGACATTTGATGAGTTTAAGGAGTGGTATGATAGACTTTGTGTTGACTGCCCATGATGAGTCTTGTGAATCCATGGAGGTCAAGAAAATAATAATAATCAAGGAAATCACAGTTAGTGGTATTATTGTCTTTATTAAACTACACACTTTATCAATGGAAAGGCAAATTTCACTAAAGAGAAATTTGGCTTACATTTTGCTCATGTGGCTTGCAAAAGAAATTAATTGCAACTAATCACTTTAAAAATATCATTTATTCAAGTGATTTCTTAAGATCATTAATAATGGTTTCAGCTTTTCTGAGTGTACTGTCTTCCTAAATAAAAAGAAATGGAAAATAAATAAAGATATAGAGTAATAGCAATAAATGTAACAAATTAAAAGAAAATAAAAAAATGTAAACTTATTCTTAAACTTTCATTTTTCAATATATACAGAAACTAATGTGACACTGTGTAAATCTTTAAGCAAAAAATAAAAATAAATAACACACTGATGACTATTATATTTCAGCAACAGAAAATGAAACATACTAGAAACTTCAGATGTATAAAAACATAAAGGAATATTCATAAAACGGAAAGTTTACAAGAAACCAAGATAACGTAAGATACATTCTTGCATACAGTTATTCATGTTTTCATTCATATCTGAACATAAGCAAACAATAGATTGCACATTAAGTCACTGTGTTTTCTTGAATTTTCTTTAATTATATTATAGTATTATTTGTCTAATACCATTTCATTATATTATTGGGCTAACTAAACTAACTAAAAGTTTTTGAAATTTGTATATTTATACTGTATTTTCATTTTTTTGCTTTGTCTTCAAAAATATTTTCATTTGTTTGCTTTGTCTTCATAAATAATTAGATTCATTGCATACACCAAATAAAACAACTTGAGAGAAAAGTGCTGTATGAAACACTTAAAGTTTAAGTAATTTTAGCTGTGTTTTGTCAAATTCATAAGCACCTATAAGAGTAATTTCATCTGTATAGAAATGTTTGTGTATGGGGATGGTTAGCTTACAGATATCAGTGTGAATGTGTGCACTGTACCATATTAGTGGAAATGCACTTCAGGAAGTAAACAAGAGATTTAGTGATTTTGTCCTCAGGGAATCCTAAGGACAAAAGGGTGAAGCTTAGGATGATGCATTTCCAAAGTTACGAAAGTCACCAATGGGAGATTTTAATTACAGCAGTATAAACTGGGGAGAGGAAGATGCATGTAGAATAAGGGAATTTATAGAATTCTTGAGGGATAAATACCTTAGGCAACATGTAATAGAGGGAACAAGAGGTTCAAGAGTTTTGGATTTGGTCATAGCATCAGAAGAGTTGATAATAACTGAGATGACATCTCTCCTGCCAATTGGAGAGAGTGACCATGTGGTTTTGACTTCGAAGATGAATAGACATGCAGGGGTATCAAAGAGATGGGAACATATGTGGAATTATAAGGCAGGTGATTATAATAGTCTTAGACATCAACTTGGGGAAGTTTTATGGAGGGAGGAATTGGAAGGCCAGGATATCATTAGTGCTTGGGAAATTGTGAAGGAATATTTGTTAGCAACAATAGTAAGCTGTATTCCACAAGTGAAGAAGAGGACACAATTTGGTGTAAAGTGGATGACAAGCAATATTAAACAGGAACTGCATGAGAAAAAGAGGATATGGAAGAGATATAAGGAGACAGGTGAAGAGAAGATGCATAAAGAATATAAGACAGGAGAGTGACTAGTATGGTAAGGAAGGCGAAACTGGAATATGAGAAGAGATTGGCCCTAAGATCCAAAGAAAATCCTGGGAATTTTTTAGCTATGTGGCCAGTAGGAGGAGAAATGATTGTGGAAGAATGACATTGTGGGATAAAAATGGGAATAGAGTGACTGATGCAGAGGACATAGTGGAATTGTTCAATGAACACTTTATTGGTGTATTTCATCCTGGAGGAGTAAATTTTAATACTAGAGGGAAAAGGGCAGGTTCGAGGTTTAGAGGGGCAGGTTCGAGGTTTAGAGGGGCAGGAGGAGAGCGTGTTTCAAATACTGAGTACTCTGGATGTCAGTAAAGTTGTGGGACTGGATGATATTTTACCATGAGTTTTGAGAGAATGTGCTAAAGAATTGACAGCCTTTGACCTGGTTTTTCAATGAAAGTCTGGCTATGGTAAAGGTGCCCAAGGAATGGAGGGAAGGTACGATAGTGCCATTGCATAAGGGGGGGAGCAGAATGGAAGTGTCTAATTATAGGCCAGTTTGTGTGTCATCAGTAGTTGTTAGGATCTTGGAGAAATTAGTTAGGGACCATATACAACATTGGGCAGATGAGAGTAATGTTATCTGTGAGAGTCAACATGGATTTGTGAAGGGGTGCTCTTGTTTTAGTAATATGCTAGCCTTTTATAATAAAGTTACAAGAGCAGTAGATGAGGGAAGGCATATACTGCCATTTTCTTGGATTTAGCAAAGGCATTTGACAGGGTTCCACATGATAAGCTGATATTTAAGTTGCAACACATGGGTTTGGATGTCAGGTTGGTCAACTGGATTCAGGATTGGCTGTCCGATAGGTATCAGAGAGTTGTTTATGGTGGGGCAGTTTCAAGGAGGCAGAGAGTTACAAGTGGAGTCCCACAGGGATCAGTACTGGGACCTATATTGTTTAACCTTTATATCAATGACATTGTTAGTGGATTGCAGGGGGATATTCAGTTGTTTGCAGATGATGTGAAGCTGGGAAGGGTTATAAGTAATAGTGCAGATGTGGTAGTCCTGCAGGAGGATTTGAATAAGCTAGAGAGATGGGCAAATGAATGGGGGTATCGGTTTAATGCAGTAAAATGTAAGGTCTTGAGGTTTGGGGACACATTGATGGGAAGCCGCACACTCTATTGGAAGAGCTATACTGGAGGAAGTAGGAGAGGAGACAAGAGATCTGGGGTTGATGATTTGATAGAAACCTGAAATTCAGGGGACATATTGCAAAGGTGGTGAAGGTAACACAGAGGATTGCTGCAATAATGAGAAGGACGCTGACCTGCAGAGATAAAAGAGTTATCATTCCATTGTATAAGACCCTGATCAGACCACGCTTATGACTATTGTGCTCAGATTTGGTCCACAGAATTTGAATGGGATAAATTAACTGTGGAAAGGATACAAAGGCGGATAACAAAGACAGTTTCAAGACTGTACAATGTTAGTTATGAGGATTGGCTGAGGGAATGTAGACTGCAAAGTTTGGTGGATAGAAGAAGGAGAGGTGATATGATTGAGACTTTTAAACTGTTGAGAGGTGGTTACAGGGTTGACACTGGGGAGTTCTTTCACTTGGTTGAACAGCAGGAAGAAGTGATGACAAGGGGCCATCCCTGGAAGTTACAAAAAGAAACTGTGAGCAAGAGGGTAAGGAGTGGTTTCTTTGTGTGGAGGGTGGTTGAACCGTGGAATGCATTGCCTGATGGAGTGGTGGGAGCGAGAACAGTCAATGAGTTTAAGGAGTGGTATGATAGACTTTGTGTTTCCTAGGCAGGACCTCCTACGATGAATCTTGATAGACTTGTGTTTCCTAGGAAGGACTTTCCACGATGAGTTTTTTGACTCCTTGGAGGCCTAAATAATAATAATAATAATAATAATAAAAAACCTATGTGCCATTGTATAAGATCTTGATCAGACCATATCTGGACTATCAGATCTGATGTCCTGAATATGTAGAAGATAAGAAATTGCAGGAGAAAATCCAGAAGCAAGTAATTATCAATGTTGAATATAAGAACAGAATGAGGAACAGTGTTTCATAGAACATGGCAGATTGGAGGAGGAGCAGAGGAAACAATTGAAACATAAGTTGGTAAGAGGATATTATCAGATACACATGGGATGCTACTGTGCAGGGTAGTGAGTGAGGGGAGAACAAGAGGTCATCCCTGGATGCACAAGAATAGATATTTTTTTAGTATGAAAAGTAGCAGAGGTGCAGAAGTGCAACAAATTTCCAAAATAGGTAGTGTGTTAACATCAAAAGAATTGAAGGTGAGGTATAATAGGCATTGATAAGTGAGGTGTCTAGAATGGAAGCCCTTCCCAAATGAGTCTATTAATAATCTTAACAGATCTAGTTTCTCAATCATTTTTTTATCAGTGTATTCTCTGTGTGTGTGTGTGTGTGTGTGTAGTGCAGTTCAGTGTAGTGCAGTGTAATGTAGTGTAGTGGTGCACAGTATCATAAACAAATGAAGTTTAATGTTTAAATGATGCTGATGATAACATAATACAAAGCTTGAAGAGGGATATTCAACTACAGATTATATAAAACTGTGGAGAGAAATGACAGAAAATAATGATCTGATATCACTTGAGGAGGGTTTCAATGGACTGGTTTGGTGGGCAGATGAGGTCCAATGAACCAACCTATTTAATGTTGCCAAATGTAAAGGATGTTTTGGACCAGAAAAAATGGAATGCACTGTACCATATTAGTGGAAATGTGCTTCTGGAAGTAAACAAGATGAGATCTGGTGAGCAGGGAATATGAAGGAAAAAAAAAATTGCCACATGTTGAGAAGGATACTAACAAACTGGAATAAAACTATATGACATTGTATGAGATCTTGATCAGACTATATCTGGTCAATCAGATCTGATGTCCTGAATATGTAGGAGATAAGAAACTGCTGGAGAAAATCCAGAAGCAATTAATTATCAGTGTGAAATGTTGAGAATAAGAATAAAATGAGGAACAGTGTTTCACAGAACATGTCAGAGATCTACTTTCTCTTCTTTTTTTTGTACCAGTTTATCTCCTTACCTTAATAAAACAGAAACGAATGTAATTTTCTCCAAGATATTTGTGTTCATTGCAGTAAAAGATACTAGGTGGAATACCCTGAAGTTTCTGAAAGATATAAAATTGATTAAAATAAGAAGTTAATAAAACTTTTGTATATAACATGCTACTATCAAAGCCATTAAAAATAATGACAGTATAGTAAACTTTATGACAACAAGTGATTTCTACTAATTACATATACTGAATGTCAAAAACTATTCCTCTTCTTATTCCTTTCTTCATCTTTTATCTTGCAGTGTCAAGGATTTTCTCTTCATTTAAATGCAGCCATATACAAAGATAAGGTGGTCAGCCCCCCCCCCCCCATGCTTCTCGGGGGTATCCATGTCTGTTCATGGGCATGTGTTCATGGGCCTAGTTTGCCTGTTCTGGGGATGGAAAACCCAGAGTAGGGGGTTTTCCATTTCCCAGAACAGGGGGGGGGAGACCGGATAACTCACCTTTAGTCGAAAAAGACCAGATAAAGGTCTTTCCGACCAAAGGGCTTTGTCTATATTGACTGAGCCACAGAGGCTCATGTCAAAAACTAACAAAACAATAATATAGAAAATTACTTTACTTTTTCACTTATTACTGCCATTACTGGATCTCCATGGAGTTGAATGATTTATTAGGTAAGGATCACTCTTAATTGCTGCTGCCTAGTAACAGATATAACAACAACTGAAAGAACATTCATAACATTTGTAAAAGGTACTGGCTCAATTATGTAATATTTTTAAAATGTGGTTGAGCAGTGATCAGACATAACTTTAAATTTTTGAAGATTAGCATGTCTTAAAGAGAATAGAAACAACTTTATTAATTATATTTTACTCGACATTTCATGATTTGTGTTGATGACAGCATTAAAGCTAACAAAATACCACTAATTTAATTATTACTATTACTACACAGCATCTCCACAAAGTCCAAATATTCATTGTGGGAATACTAATCAGTATTACCACAACATTTCTCATATATTTCGCTATACTCATGAATGCTTCCTTCAGCCCAATTCAATTCATTCATCACTATGCAAACAAAAAATCTTTTCATCCTTTACTAACCACACTCTTACACAATTTACAGAAGTGACTCTTCGTGACTTCCCTTTTTGTTATGTACTGAAAAATTCTTTTGTATCTTCCTCTATAAAATTCTTTTTAGTAACATATGTTTCTATTATAGCCTCTTTTCTGCCTTTCAACTAAACATTGTAACCTTCAGTCTTTTTTCATAGGAGAACAACCTCACAGATCAATCACAATTTTGATCACTTGTCTCCTGATTCTTCTCACCACTTCAAAAATATATAGGAAACTAAGTCCATGGCCAAGATGTGGTAAGATCAAAGTACAATAATTTTATAATAAATAACTCTATGGTGTGCAACTAAGCCCTGCCTTAGTGATTTATTCATGTTTATAATAAAATGATATCAGAAATGGATAAAGAAAATGACTACATCATGATACTGCTGGACTTTGAAAAGACATCTGACAGAATACTCCATATAAAATTATTACATAATACAGAGCAAATGGGAATGGATATGAAGCTAGTGGCATGGAAGAGGAAGCAGCTGGCAGATACCAGAGAGTAGTATATGGTGGAGTGTAATGTAGATGAATTGAATACATCAAATTGTGTTCTATTCTTCACTTGCAGTATACAGCTTG